>NW_015633542.1:569537-592809 GCF_001515625.1 Sinocyclocheilus rhinocerous
TTGTCAAGTCATTTTTGACTGGTAGCAAGTATAACAAGGTGGGGCAAAAAAAAATCGCCAAACAGTACAGAAATTATCCAGTTTTGGGGGGAAGTAGTTATGCCCCGTGTGATCAAAATTAGTACGTTTTAGTTCAATGCTATTAACTAGCATTTTTGGGAAAAAGAAAATCCTCTCCAACATGAGGGTTAAGAAACTGTGCAATGCTTTTCAAGTATATTGACACCAAAACATGTCTGAATGTCATTGCATTAGATAACAAAACCTAAGCAAGGGTCATTTATTGTAAAGAATGATGCACAAATAAAATTTAGAGCGCATATTCAGACACTTAATATAATGCAGCAACATTCACGCATTTCTAAGTGTCCAAATAATTTTTGGGGCCACTAAAAGCATCTGTCATATTTTCTCATCTAGTGATGCGACCTGTGAAACTTTTCTGAACATTAAAGGAGTCATGAAATGCATTTTTAAATTATTTTATAATATTTTCCCAGGTGCACTTAACAAAACAGTCATAATTTAGATTTAAATGGTCATTTTTTTAGCCCTCTAATGACTTTCTGTATAAAACATATGTAATATAAATAATATAATGTATAATATAAAATAATAACAATATAGAAAACAGGTTTTCGTGCTACTAATGCAGCCTGGTTAGAAACTTCCTACTTCCCACTTCTGAAGTTTGTTGCATTCGAGTGCTTTAAACATTCACTGCGCTACATAGATATTCAGCTGGCTTATTCTTACATTTTGTTCAAATAAATGCTATTTTCGCTGTGTTCAGTACATGCAATATGCATCAGATGGTTATTTACATACATGAATACACATGACTGTAATGGCAGGAGAAAGCAATGTAGACGTTGTCGGAAAAGTTCTACAGCTATGTTTCAGCTATGTTTCTCTCCTCATGTTTAAAGCCCACCAAATTAAGAGCCTCAGGTATGTCAAGGAGAAGTCATGATGTCACATTTGTCCCGATTCAAATCCAGGTTTTTCGGAAAAGTAGAAAATAATAATTCATATTTTAAACTTGGGAGTTAATTTTGAGTTCTGAAACTTGCAGCAAACCTCTCAAATATCAAGAACATTTTGTTTCTCCATTTCGTGACCCCTTTAACCCTCACGCTTTAACATTCAGATCCCACTTCTGGAGTCTTAAACAATTTGTTTGTCTCAAGACATATGATCGCTCTTTCTAAGAGTTGCATCACGTCTTGGGTTTTAGTCCAAATTTGTCGTATTAAAGTGAGAGAAAGCACTTCAATCTCAATCTCAGACACAAATACCAGGGTTTTGCTGCAAGATAAAGTCCTTTTTGCAGAAAAAGAAGTAGCAGCTTTAGCAAAGTTAATGGCTTAATCAAAATTCCCAGCAAATTTCAGCCTGTGCTTGTGCTTGTTCACTGCAAAATACATGGGATCTGGAGTCGCTGGGCAATGAGGCGTCGAGTGGCCAGTTTGGAAACGCTTTTCATAATTCCCTCGTACATTCGTATTTTAAAATTTCACACTCCACTCAAGAGCGTAATGAGTGTTCATCGAAGAGTTACGTTTGTAGATCGATGTGCGGCGAGCGTTTCGCGCGCCATTGCTGCCGATATTAGTAAATATGATATTTCAGACAAAATCTGGGAAATCTGGTCATGCACAGAAATGCAGTTCAGTATGCCTCAGTTGGCTGGGAATAAATACAATTTCAGTCTTTTCAAGGCTGTCGATTTAGTCCTACTAAAGCAGGCGTGGCAAACACGGCCGCACATGCACCCGCACTCCAGCGCTAAAAGTCAACTTGAGGAGATGAAATTTTCTTTGCTGTCCAGAAGGAGTTATCAGGTCCGTTTCTTTCTGAAGTCTTGGCACGATGCTGCCAGACTGGAGTTTTACTGTCAGAAAGTCTGGCAGGCCATCGGCTCGCCACAGAATCCAATCTGCTGAAGAAGAGTGACATATAATTTCTGTGCGTTTGATAGGCTGTATGATATCAAACTGCAGACAGCCTCTCTCTCTCTCGCTTACTCGCTTCGTCTTTTTCAGGTGATAAATAGAGGAAAAACCATCATGTCTTGCCCTTAGGGTAAAGAGATACTATGAACACAGTCGTGTCTTTATCTCGACAGAAAGGACATTTGGTGTGGAGAGTGAAAAATAACTGCACTGCGCTCTCTCTGGATTTTGAACAGTTTCAAGGATCCTGCTCTAAAATTTGCCCTTTTCGGCCATTAGAAATACAGAAGGGTTTATATGTAACAAAAAATGACATTTCTGTAATCACGGCCAACCTCTTTGCTTTCATTTTTAATGAAAATGCCAAAGTACAGCCAGCAAGACTGGAGTAGCTCCAGTGGATTTCACTGCTGGTCGAGTTCAGCTTCTCTAGTGGCTTTTGCATTGGACGCCACAAAGCAGCATTTTGATTTTTGATTTTTCTTGATTTGAATGCATTCATGCAGTAATTGACCTCTAAAATACCATAAAGTTTGATTTGATGAGCAGTTTTGAAATTAAGGACAAAATTAAATGTATGTTTTCACCCTGTTGGCAGCTTGCATTAAAGTGCCCCTATTATGCCATTTCAATATTGCCTTTCATGCAGTTTGTAATGTAGCTGTATGTGAAGCCAGAAGTGCATGATAAATAAAGTTATTGTCTCTGAAAAGAAAGAAACGACTCTGAACAGCCTGAACGAGTTGTCAGTAATTCGAATCCCACTTCTGTGATGGCTACACGTCTCGGGGTAACATATTTGCATAATGCCCGCCACAGTACATGCTGTGTCTTACGCTGTGAAAGTAAATTCATTTTATTTTCACTTTCGAAAGATGAGGTTGCAAAGAATCAGTGGTTGAAATTCATTTTTCCCACTGTACCCCACTCAGTCTTTTTTTGTGATCCTGAGTTTAACACGGGATTCACAAACCGCTTGCTCTTGAAAGACGAATCAGTACACAGTTTATTTGGACCAGCTGGCTCCACTGAGTCACAACCTGTAAGTGTGATAAATAATAGATGTTTATATTTTCTATCAAGTGTTCAAAATATGGAACTATGGCAATGGGCGTATCGTTTCCGACATGCGCTATACGCGGTAGACCAATCACAACAGACTGGGCCATCTGACCAATCAGAGCAGAGCAGGCTCACGGAAAGGATGGGTTTAGAGAGACTGAATCTCAGAACTGCTCTGAACGAATCGTTTGAGAATCGATGGAAAATGAGGTGATATTAAATGCATACTTTGAAAAAACAAAAGGATTGTTTGACCTTGCATGCATGTAAACCTATTCTAGGAGACTCCCAAAACAATATTAGGAACCTTTAAAATGGCATAATAGGGGCATTTTAAGCATGAAGTTTTAATCATAAATATACATTTTGTTAGATGTATGATTAAAACAAGGAAAAATGACAACTTGTAGCAACTTTTAATCATAAATATAAATTTTGAACTCATTGAAAACTCATATATCTCATGCAATTTTGCTTCTCAAATTGTTTTTATTTTGTATTTTATTTATGTATTTATTTTAAGAATTGTATTTCTTTTTAATGCAAAAACTTAATTAAGGGTTATTACGGTAGTTCATCATCAGGCATGATTTATCTTGTTTACTTGCAATTACTTTATTTTACTAAAAACAAATGAATTGAATCAACTATTTATTTTTAGTAATAATAAAACTATAAGAGATGTACTCTAATTATTAATACTGTTTCTCTAACTTCATAATATTAGAGTTAGAAAAATGAACTTAATTCAAGATACATTCTCTTAATATCTCATGACATTTTGCTTCTTAATAGATTTTTATTTTAAGAATGTTTGTATATTTTTAAATGTTGTTTTTTAAATGTTGTTTTTTTTTAAATTATGGTAGTTCATCAGACATGTTTTATCTTCTCTAATTGCAATTATATTACTAAGAACAATTTGATTTAAATCAACTATTTGTTTATAGTAATACTAATACTATAAGAGATATAATTATTATACAGTTTTTCCAACTTTAAAATATTATAGTTAGAAAATGATCTTAATTCAAGACATATTCTCTATAGTTTTAATATCTCATGCAATTTTGTTGAAAATATATTACTAAGAACAAATTTATTGAATCAACTCTTAATTTATATGAATAATAACGTATATAATAATAAACATGTATAATTATTATGCTGTTTTTCTAACTTTAGAGTTAGAAAAAACAACTTCAAGATATATTCTCCAAAAACACATCTTAACATTTCTTGCAAGTTTGCTTCTCAGATAATTGATTGTATTAAGAATGATTAGATTAAGAATCTTTTTAATGGAAATTTTAAGAACATGTTGGTGTTTTTAGGATTATTAAAGTTCATCAGACATGATTTATCTTGTTTACTTGCAGTTATATTACCAATAACAAATGTATTCATTAATTCATTCACTCACTCATTGTAATTTGATTTGCTTTTTTAAAAATTTGTTTTAGATTTTAACATGACATGTAGCTTTTCTATTTTCAAAATACAGTGTATTCAGTTTGCATGCATGCAGTTCTCATAAGGAAAGAAACTGACTGTACTGGCCAGGGTTGTTTTATTCTCGAGGAGACAGATGAAGTTCAGTAACATGATTCACACATTTCATCTGCAGCGATGACCCGAGTTCACAGACGTTTATTGCATCTGACATGGTCTGTCCGAGAGGCCGTGACGCAGTGAAATTAAAGCAGCAGTGCTTTTACTATCAAAGCTAAATTTAGCCCTTTATACACTATTTTAAACGAGTCAAGCTCATCCAGACTAGAAATTCACTTATTGCTTTCATGCCAAATTGTTGCTCTTGGACGTCTCTGATGTCTTCAGGCGTGGGTTGAGGACAGAGGTATTGTTTTGTCAATTTGCACAACATTTGAAGCTCATTAGGCACGGTTAGTGCAACCGGGAGAGCTGCTAAAACAAGACGAGTTTAATTTAATATTTAGGCCATAGGTCTGCAGTCTCTGTCAGTTCGACTAATTCAGTGCCAACTATCACGCCGGGAAGGTTTCGTCTGCCGCGCGTAACTCCCGCTGGAGCTCTTATGAGTCAGAAATGCACCAACGGCAATCTGAACTTTCTTTTCTTTCTTTTCTTCTGTTTTTATGAGACAAACATTTGACTGGATATGAATCATACAAGATTGTTTAGACTTTATTTAAATATGTTTTCTCACAACGTGCAAAGAAACTGATTCACACATTGCCATTTTGAACTCTGTAATTTCAAAATATTATATTTTGAAAGACTAAGAGGATGCATTCAGTTTTTGACTTTTTTCTTGTAGACAGTATATGCAATGACTCCACATTACCAAGATTAATGTCCAATGCCAGTGACTTGTAAGGAAAAGAAGAAATTGTACTGGCCAGGAATTTTTTTAAAATGAATGAAATAATTCATTTGTATTTGTATTTATATTTTTTTAATCAGCACAATTTTAGGCAATATAATAATTGAATACTTTGCAAAGTAAAATATATATATATATATTTACTTTATTTGTAATTGACTTTTTTAAATTAAAACAGCACAGTTATTATTCTTTTTTTTTATGTTATTTATTTTATTTTAGAATGCAAAGTTTTCATTCACTTTAATATTGTATCTCTTATATTTAGACATATATGCATTGACCTCCAACTTAATTAAGACAGTGGTGCATTGACACTGCAATTAATCAGCAAATAAATGTTGTTGTATTGTGCGTCTTCATCTGATATTAGAAATCTATTATTGTGTTGCCATTTGTGATTTGGCATTGCGAACAATCAGTGTTTATTGCCGTGTCGTCTACATGTTTGAGACAAGTATCGTTGAGATAGCAGTGCATAGTCACGCGCCTGTCCTTTTGGATTTAAGGTACTGCCAAACCCCATAAGACTTAATTTCCGTGTAAGTCACGTGCCGAGCTCTGCGACATGCTTTCAAACAGGATTGAGGAGCAGACTTTCTAATATAGTGTCTGACTGGTAATATGTCATGAAGATATGTGGCCGTCCAACATCTGCTGGGCTGCTAGCAGAAGCTCCGCATCCTGTAATCTGCTCAAATCCCTTCTCTTCATATCGCAGACGCACATCGCTAGTTAAATAGAACTCTGATGTGTTGTCTGCTCTATATAAGCACAGAGAAAGTATTGCTAGTTTTAGGGGAATGATACACTTGAAATCTGTTCTTTATGCATCAGCACTTTGTGTTCTTATTCTGTTCTTGGTTTATTTGAGTGAATCTCATGAAAATGTGTCCAATTCTACCCCAAAATAAAAAACAAAAATGCTTTATAATAAAGTGACAAATGCTTTCTTTTGTTGTTGTTGTTGTTTTTAAATCAGAACAGTATCAGGCAATGTAGTAAATAATATCATGATGAATACTTTGCCATTTAAATTGTTTGATTTTTTTTTTTCAGTATTTAATCTCAGATTTTTTTATATGATATAACTTTTCTCCTTTCAAAATTTATTCAAAATTCAGTTTCTTAGTTTAGTTTGAAAATGATTTAAAATACTTGATTTTATTTTTATTTAATTTTTTTAATATCTGAATAATATCAGGCTATATTCAGGTAAACACCACCGCGATTAATACTTTCCAATATTATTTATTTGTTTGTTTGTTGTCTTTTTAAATTTTTTGAGCATTGATTTTTAACCTTTTCTACTTTCAAAATTCATTAAGAATTTAGTGTCAGCTTTAAAATACTTGATTTTTAATTGATTTTTCTTTTCAGCACAGCAGTAAATAATGCCACAATGAATACTTTGAGATTTAAATATTTTTTATTTTATTTCCGGGATTACATATATAATATTATAATTATATACTAAATTCTCTTTCTTTCTTTTGATTTTTGGGGTGAATTTGGTTTTCCAACAATGTATTCGGTTTAGAAATGTTTGTGTTTTATAATGCATAGGCAAATCTTGAAAAACAAGACAATAAAACTGCATATTTTAATTAGGCAGCGCTAATTTACATATGCTGAATCACATAACATGCATGTATACTGTACATCCCTGTAAATAAACACAAGCATAACAGCAACAAGGTTTTAATTAGAAAAAGTTAATTATGTCTCATTACATTTACAATGGTGGCCCAATCCGTGGCCTGCTGTGGTGCTGAGAAGCATCTCTTATGAAAATTAAAACATTTCTAATGAAATAATGAAGCACAGAAATTAGCCCCCGCAAAAGAGAGCTTTTTTAATTACTAGATCATTTCACTTATATGAACTTAAATGAAACTAATTATGTACACATTTCCCAATAACATTTCCATTTTATTGTAGCTTAATAAGACCATGATCAAAAGTATATTGCAGCTCAATTTTCAATCCATTTGTCAGTTTTTATGTCATTTTCTCAACCCCAAACAGTAAGCTCTTATCATTAAATTTTTCTGTGTATAGTGTTGTTTGTCTGCGTTTGGAAGTTGCATTACTAATTGTTAATTTCCTCAAAAAGGTTGCAGAAGAATTGTCTTCCTGATGAATTAACTGCTGGGAGAGAGTCATTAGGAGTGCCTTCAGACATAAACTGTTCTAATTTTTATTTGTTTATTATTTGAGGGCATTTAAGTCTTAATTAGGGGGGTTTGAACCCCCAAATCCAAACAGCCATCATTTGCGGCCTGTGTGTGTGCTGGTTAGTGTCAAACATGCATGAAGAAGTTTACTTTGCGTGCTTTAAAAATGCATGCACACTACAGCTGTGGTGCTTCAGTGGAATCTAATGAGACAAAATCACAGCATTTGGGTTTGTTCTTTTCTGGCGCTCACAGATGTGGCCAGTGTACACTCTGCCGTCGTCATGACAACCAGTGCATGTGTTAAGAGAATTCTTTGTTTCAAATGTGACATTCTGTGTGTGATACATTGTTTCCTGTGATTGGGATTCCATTGTGAATATACTGATGCCACGTTCAGGTTGTGTGATGTGTTGTAGCCTGTATGTCAGTGTAACCAGACCACAGTATGCTGGGAGGGTGTCCATAGCAAAAACTAGGGGTGAAAACCTGATCACGAAAGTAACTTTCCTTAACAGAATGATACTCTTAATGAGTATTTTGTTTCTTGTTTTAATAAATATTTTGATATTTTTACTGGGGGAAAAACTGCATAAAATATGAGGATTTTTTTTTTTTTCAAGTGTTTCTTGAATATATTTTGTCTTCTGGCACAGGCAGAAGACTAAATATCCATCCTTTCATATCCATCCTTATTTTTAGTGCTTTTTGTTTGTAACATTAGAGTCCACTGTAAGTGAGGTGTGATGAAACCCAAGTGCAGTTTATTGATATCCAGAAGTGGATATCTAACCCTAACCCTAACCCTGAACATAAAACCCTAACCCTAACCTGGACATAAAACCCTAACCCTAACCCTAACCCTGAACATAAAACCCTAACCCTAACCCTAACCCTGAACATAAAACCCTAACCCTAACCCTAACCCTGAACATAAAACCCTAACCCTAACCTGGACATAAAACCCTAACCCTAACCCTTGTGTGATGTGTTGTAGCCTGTATGTCAGTGTAACCAGACCACAGTATGCTGGGAGGGTGTCCATAGCAAAAACTAGGGGTGAAAACCTGATCACGAAAGTAACTTTCCTTAACAGAATGATACTCTTAATGAGTATTTTGTTTCTTGTTTTAATAAATATTTTGATATTTTTACTGGGGGAAAAACTGCATAAAATATGAGGATTTTTTTTTTTTTCAAGTGTTTCTTGAATATATTTTGTCTTCTGGCACAGGCAGAAGACTAAATATCCATCCTTTCATATCCATCCTTATTTTTAGTGCTTTTTGTTTGTAACATTAGAGTCCACTGTAAGTGAGGTGTGATGAAACCCAAGTGCAGTTTATTGATATCCAGAAGTGGATATCTAACCCTAACCCTAACCCTAACCCTGAACATAAAACCCTAACCCTAACCCTAACCCTAACCCTGAACATAAAACACGAACCCTAACCTAAACATAAAACATGACACTCACCAACAGTGGGTATAAGAAACAAAGCTAGACAAGGAACAATGGCAAAATAAGGGCTATATAAATCAAAAAAAGGGGGACACATGACATAATCCAACCAATGAGAGCACGACACATAAACTAGACAACCAATAGAAACAAGACACATGAGGGAACATGGAATCACACGACAAACCAGGAAACTAGACTAAGAGCATGAATACAAAGTAAAAGACATGCACACAATGAACATGAAACAAAACCCACGTTACAGTTTCCCTTCCTACATTAGATAATATATAATATCATTATAAAATATTATTTTCTTTCTTTTGATTTTGACAAAAATAAGTGATTTTAACTGGTAAACAAGGCAAATAAACTCGTTAGGAACTTTTTTTTTCAGTGTATTTATCTTGTTCTGTTTTTATTTTTTTCTTGCTTTAGATAGTATCTATCTATCTATCTATCTATCTATCTATCTAAGATATTACAAAAACAAGACAAATAAACTTGTTAGGGACAGTATTTTTTTTCAGTGTTTTATTTATTATTTATTTATTTGTTTGTTTGTTTTCTTTCCACAATAGATAATATACAGTATAATTATAAAATATTTATTTACAAAAATAAGTGATTTTCACTGGTTTTAACTTGAAAGATGACTGTTATTGACCTCTTGCATTATTGACAGGCTATTTCCCTGTTTGCCACTGTAAAGCTGCTTTTGAGTGATTTACGTGAGTTTATGCATTTGTCAGATGCTTTGAATCCGAAGTGACTTAAAGTGTAGTGAATTCAGATTGTAATGCTAATGTGATATTTTTGCTTTTAAAAACTTTTAGTGCTGCAAATATCTTCCAGAGTCCGGCTGTGATGGTTCTGATGATGATGGTTTCATCTGTCTCTTCTCAGATAACCAGTCCATGGCGTCTCAGACGGCGGTGAGCATCCGCTTCATTTGAAATGTTAGCATATGTTATATATTATTCATAATTAGCATTTCATCTTAACTTATTAATTTTGTTGATTTAGATTGTTAACAAATGTGTATATATATATATATATATATGTGTGTGTGTGTGTGTGTGGTGAGATAAAGCCTCAGTCACATCAGTCTAATCAGAACTCGTGCTCGCCAGACGCGCCTCGATACCATCGCATCTGCATCTGAAAGCGGCGGAAACGAGATCCGTTGTTTCGCACAAAAATCATCACTACTGTCGATTTGATATGATATCTGCGGTCAGAAGACACTGACTTAGTAGTTCCAGATGGCTTCTCGTGTTGATAAAGCTGTCAGCCGCGATACGGACCTGCGAGGGAAACGTTGTCATTTCTATGAAAAGCATATGTAATCTGACATCAGCCGGCTCCTCTCAGACAGCTGCGCTCGCCGCTAATACATAACAATCACGGTGCGCACGGGAACATCAGGTGTGCGGCGTGATGAAGCGGTCAGATTCTAATTGCATTGTGGGACTGCCGCACTCAGCGTGGCCTCCCTGATTCGGTTTGACGGCAGCTTACAACGCCTAACAAGATTTGTTTTTCCGAAGCTCAATATCTCGTCTGATCCCGCTGGGCTAATGTAGTTTGGCTCAACTCACCAATCTCTCCTGCCTATTTGGCCGTGTCCTAAAAAGTGACCGGTCTGAGAGATACAGTGCTGTGACCTCGCAAGACCTCCGAACCCGGACCGAAACACTGGAGTCCAGCAGAACAATCAGTGTGTGTCAGATTTAGTACAGAGCCAATCGCTTTCCCGTTTTTTGTCAGAATAGTTTCATTATTGCTTTGCTCCTGCTTTGGACATTTTTCAATTGGAAAGAATGATCCGTCTGACATTTCCTCCCAAAGGCAATTTATAAACTCTAGTCGCGAAAAACAGCGCGATGGCAAGACAGCGTTGCAGCGAACGCACCTGCAGTGCTTTGAGGCGGCTTGTTGCAGATCTTTGCTTTTGTTTACTCGTGGAATGGAAGAATACATGTTCAGCCCCAAAATGAGACTTCTGCCATCATTTATTTACCTACATGTCAAACTTTCTTTTGTGGAGCACAAAAAGTGCATTTTTGTAGAAATAAAAATCCCAAGCTCTGCTCCAGACCTGGTGAGCTGCCTAGCAAACTGGCACACAAATCTCTCCATGAAAACCTGGCCAATATTTGGTAATAGATATTAAAATAAAATAAAATAAAATAAAACAAAATAAAATAAAATAATTGTATTAATAAATACATAGATAAATATTATTTATAATCAACATTTCAGATTTTTTATATTTTAATATTTTTTTATTTATTTTTATTTATTTATTTAAATGTATGTATATTTATTTTATATTTTTGAACTTCGTGTTCATTTGAAATGTTAGCATATGTTATATATTATTCATAATTAGCATTTCATCTTAACTTATTAATTTTGTTGATTTAGATTGTTAACAAATGTGTATATATATATATATATATATATTTAAAATTTTTAATTTTAATTTATAATATAATTGGTCATATAAAATCAGTAATCATAATTCAACATTTCATCTTATTTATTAACTTCTTGTTGATTTTAAATTTAACAAATATTAATATATGCTTTAAAAGGAAATTAAAGAACTATTAATGATATATCAAGAGAAAGCTGAAAGGTATCCTGCATTTCTAGCGCACCAGGTGCTTTGAGACAGAAACAGTTTGACTAGGTTTTGAAACAGAGCTTCAATGGCTTTCATGACGTACACTACACTAAATGATGCTCTGAAGAAAACATCAAGTAGGTTTTTCACTTCATATTGCCATTGACCATGAAAATCTATAGAATGCTATTCCAATTAAACAAATTGCATGTAGAATAATGTCTGCTAATGCAGATACTTGACATTGACCAGGTACTTAATTTGACTGTGCCATGTCTTTTTATTCAAGATATGATGAAATGCGACCTTTAACATTTGCTTTTCAGTGGCATTAGTCACAATGTGAGATAAGTGACATATGCATTATTAAGATTATAGAAAACAATGTAAACATGCAAGTTAATTAATGGGGAAAAGAGGCTCAAAGAAAATAAGAAAAAGAAAGAAAATACATTTTGCTCAAAGAATATGATTTTTTTAAATAATGACATTATTGTCATGACAATGATGTGCTTTATCACCCCAATTCTTCTCTGTCTGACTAGAATTATTAGAATATTATTAGTTTTGAAGTAGTTTTTTGTCCTTAAAGCTCTGTTTATTTGTTGATCCGCTGAACATGTTCATTCCTCTTTTCAAGCAGCCATGAAACATACAGAGCAACAAAAGGTTTGTTTGCTTTTGGAGATGTCATGGAAAATTGTGTGCACTCCTCCTTTCTGTGTGTGTTTGCGTGCTGCTTCTCGAGGGCTTCGCTCCACAATAGAGGCGCTGAATGAGGACTGTTACTGCTGGATTAAGGATTCTTAGAGATTGTTTTGTTGTAAAGAACTAGTAACCTTTGTGACTACATTTCTGGATGTGTGTAAGAAGAGACTTTTTCATCTTCCGTTTTCATCCTTGGAGAAAAAAAAGAATGAATGTTGCTTTCTTTTGTAAATTATTTAACCATTAAATAACCACGTTTAGTTTGGAAGGCTAAAAAATATTTGATTTTATTTTCATGTGTGCTGTTAGTTTTCTCTTTTTGCTGAATTTTTGAAGCACCATTCCTTTGTGATTGTTTTAAACTCAACTTTAATGATTTCAATTAAACTATGAGATGTTTTATGTTAGAAACTAATACTAAGCAAAGAAATTATGATGCATACAAGCGTACAGTAACTGTGATGCACAGATGAAAAAATTGCTGTTCTAGTAAGTACATAATTGTGAATAATCGAAGTCACCTGTGAATCATTAAATGAACTACCTTTTTTTTTTCTGGATAAAACCCCAGAGATAAAGAATCATTTAATCAAATGAATATGAATGACAGCTGTGAAAATTAAGACTAAAGACTACCCTTTTAAATATGTGAAAGTAAAACTACACAGTGTCTTAAGTGTTTAAGGACGTTATATTACACTTAAAAATTAAAATAAATAAAAAATAATATATAAAAAATAATCAATAAAAAATATTATTTTTAAAACCCTTTTTGTAATTTTTTTTATTTTATTTTATTTTATTTTATTTGTTCATAAATAAAACTTCTGTTTTACTTGCCCTCATGCTGTTCCAAACCATTCCAAGTATGACTTTATTTCTTCTGTAAAATATGATATTTTGATAGATTTTTCTGTGATTTGTTTGTTTGTTTTGTTTTGTTTTGTTTTGTCCATACATTGGAAGTTAATAGGGTCCAATATTTATTTGGACATTAACTCTCATTGTATATACAAGAAACATTAAAACATCCACCAAAATGTATTTCTTTTGTGTTCCACAGAAAGTCAAACAGGTTTGAAATGAAATGACATGAAGGTAAAACATGACTTAAACATTATTTTAGGGTGACCTATCCAATCAATCAATTAATCAGTCAGTCAGTCAATAAATAAATAAATACATGTTTTGTTTTTTAATGGTCATTTTTATTTATTTATTTATTTTAGATACCACAATTTTCATTTTTGGGTGAACTATCTCTTTAAGAAAGAAAGGCTGGTTGATTTCAAATTTCATTTTGACATTATATGGAAATTGAAATACTCAAAAATGTTCTTGAAAAGCACTAGAACTTGAAGGAAACTTGAAGGAAAGAAGCCACAGAGTCACCAGCGGTGACTTTTTAAGGGCTATGAAGTAGAATGAAGTAAACGTTTACCTGAAAGAAGAGAGGCACAAAAGAGCATGTTTTTTGTTGTTCGATGAGCCAGAGATAAAGGTTTTTCAGTGGAAACCTAAAGCGATATGGGTGGCATTCACACCTTAACAATCACCACGCGTCCAGTGATGTGGCGTCACGCTGTGTCGCTGCTTTTCATCCGGCCGACTCGCTGGACAGAACAAAGACCGAGTGCAACACAATGCCAGTATATGCTGAAAAAGATGCCGTTTGAGTCCAGTAAAAAAGTGCATAACAGCTCAGAAAACATTTCATCTTTCAGCAGGACAATTTCAAACCGAAGGGCCATGATACCCGCTGTTTCTGAAGTGCATTTAAGGTAAAAAATATCCCAAGCGTCTACGTCCCCCAAATACTGAGGTAAAGTGCAATACGATGACGGCTTATCGTAATAAATTTCTCTCATTAAATGCAGGACTCTTTGGAAGCCCCCTGCTGCAGCTTCAGCTATGCAGCTTTTGTAATAGCTTTACAATAACCTGTAGCATGTTTACGTGATTTGTAGTCCGTCACCCCGGGGTCCCCCATTGCGTTGTGTCGACTAAATTGGCTTAGGTGAGCAAGAGACGCCCGCGGAGGCCAGAAGACGCCGCGGTTTGTGTGTTAAAACTTTACACGCGCTCCGGCTCTGTGATTAATCACTCTGGTGATTGGGCTGGAAATTAGGCCTGTGGAGGAACACGCAATTACACTCATTTATCTCTCACCTAAGATTGGCGCTTTGTGGGAGATGCAGAAAGCTCGGCTTCCACATAAACACTGCCGCGATGAACCGGCTGGATCGGATCGGAGGAGACGTTTTTATGTGCATCATTTTTGGTTGCACAAGAGGGAACCTGTTTATGTTCTTTACATAAGTTGCATTTTGACTAAATCTTGAATAAATCATGATAGTGGCTTTTTGATTTCAACAGGCTGGTTGAGTCAGTGTTGCTCATAGTGCGCTATAGTCACAGTGTTTGCACTTTTCAGATCAGCTTAGTTAGAAACGGTTACTAGGTGCTTCTTCATATTAAGCTGGTTTTACATTTATTCATTTAGAAATGTTATTATCCAAAGCGACCAACAGAGCTGTTGAATATTATAATTTTTATGATGCATTGATGTGCATGATTCTGCATCGATGCATAATTTAAAAAAAAAAAAGTAATTAAATAGGTCAACATCATAAATATTAATGTACTGTTTTGTTGTAACTAACGTAAGCTACTCTTATTAAATAGGCCTGTGGAGGAACACGCAATTACACTCATTTATCTCTCACCTAAGATTGGCGCTTTGTGGGAGATGCAGAAAGCTCGGCTTCCACATAAACACTGCCGCGATGAACCGGCTGGATCGGATCGGAGGAGACGTTTTTATGTGCATCATTTTTGGTTGCACAAGAGGGAACCTGTTTATGTTCTTTACATAAGTTGCATTTTGACTAAATCTTGAATAAATCATGATAGTGGCTTTTTGATTTCAACAGGCTGGTTGAGTCAGTGTTGCTCATAGTGCGCTATAGTCACAGTGTTTGCACTTTTCAGATCAGCTTAGTTAGAAACGGTTACTAGGTGCTTCTTCATATTAAGCTGGTTTTACATTTATTCATTTAGAAATGTTATTATCCAAAGCGACCAACAGAGCTGTTGAATATTATAATTTTTATGATGCATTGATGTGCATGATTCTGCATCGATGCATAATTTAAAAAAAAAAAAGTAATTAAATAGGTCAACATCATAAATATTAATGTACTGTTTTGTTGTAACTAACGTAAGCTACTCTTATTAAATATTGCTTAAAAAGAACATGCATGAATGAATATTCTTTTAGCTTTAATAAAAATTTATTTATTTGTAATTAATGCACTAAAGACTATGCCATTATTTTTACATTTTATTATTTATTTTCTGTATTATTTCTTACTTGAATGCTTCTGTTAAATAGATTTAAAATAAAATAAAAATGTAAAGGACTGCTAATTTAAGACTATATGCTTTACTCTTAAACATACACTAGATTGCGCCTCAAAAATTAGCTACCTATAGAAATTCATCATAAAACTGACCCCTGTGATAGTGCATATTTTGCAGACCAGATGCTATTCTCTTCGTATGGCCTGTTGTGTGATTCAAAAACTTGCTAGCTTTCACATTTCACACAATGTTGCGCTCTACTGCTAGCCCAATTATCAAGCTTTGTTCTTGTGCCATGCTAGCGTCGCCTTTCTCTTCTCCAGCGCTCGCTAGCGTTACCGCTTGCGTTTCTGATAGAACAACAGTGAAATCAGATTAGCTTAAGCCGCTAAATGCATGGAGTTTGATCCCATTTGAAGGCTGACAACACAGCGTATTTGTTTGTGTGTAAAAGGTGAATAAATCAGACGGAGGGAGAGAAAGAGGGCTAGAGACATGAAAAAGGACTTAGCCGGTAGCTCATAAGCAGCTTTGGCTCAGGGGGCGCGACTCCCCTTCCAGCGATGTGACACCGATGTTAGACATGGAAGGAGAAAGTGTTTATGGGCTTGCGCGGATTTAAGTGTCAGGTAGATGTGGCGGGCCGCCGGATCCACAGCACGCAGTTTTGATTTCATAGTGGGAAAAAGAAGCTAGCGCTAAAAAAACACACGTTAGTATTGCTGTCATGATATTGTTCAGAAATGCATGATTTTACTATTGTGCTAAATCTAAAATATCATAGTATTACCATGGCAGCATGTAAAAAGAACCTCAAAAGTATGGTAACACTATGGTACTTTTTTCTGTAAATGCTATTTTTTAACTATTCCTCTTCACTTACAAGTAGTGCCATGCTATTACCATGTTTTAGGACATTAACCATGGTACTACTATGGTTTTCTTACCCAAAATATGGTAAAATAATGGTACTTTTTGTCTGTAAGTGCTGTTTTGAACTATTTATCTTCACTTACAAATAGTACCATGGTATTACCTTATGTTTAGGATATGTACCACCATGTTTTTCTTGTAAATACCCCCAAAATATAGTAAAACTATGCTACTTTTTCTGTAAATGCTATTTGAGCTATTTCTCTTCACTATAAATAGCACCATGGTTTTCTTGAACGTACCGCAAAATATGGTAAAATAATGGTACTTTTTTTCTGTAAGGTCTTGTTTTGAATTATTTCTCTTCACTTACAAATAATACAACATGTACAATAGTACTACCATGGTTTTCGTAGAAGTACCCCCAAAATATGGTAACACTAAATTATTGTTTTGACTTTGCTATGGTACCATGCTTTTTAGGACATCTACCATGGTACTGTGGTTTTTAAGTCATGTACCGTGGTACTACCATTGTTTTCTTGAAAGTATCCCAAAAATATGATAACACTATGGTACTTATTTTCTGTAAGTGCGGTTTTGAACTATTTCTCTTCTCTGTTTTTTAGGACATGTACCATGCTACTACCATGGTTTTCTTGTAGATACCCCCCAAAATACCCCGTAAATGCTATTTGAACTATTATCTTCACTAACAAAGTAAACATGCTATTACCATGTTTTAGAACATTTACTATGGTACTATGGTTTTCTTGGAAGTACCCCAAAATATGGTAAAATAATGGTACTTTATCCTGTAAATGATATTTAAACTATTTCTTTTCACTTTCAAATAGTACCATGGTATTACTGTACTTTTAGGACATGTGCTATGGCTATACCATGGTTTTCTTGAAATTAACCCAAAAATATGGTAAAACTATGTACCTTTTTTTCTATATGCTCTTTGAACTATTTCTCTTCACTTACAAATAATATCATGGTACTACCATGCTTTTGGGACATGTACCATGGTTTTCTTGTAAATACCCCCTAAAAATGGTAGCACTATGGTAATTTTTTCTGTTAATGCAATTTGAAGTATTTCTCATTACTTACAAATGGTGTCATGGTAATACTGTTTTCAGGACATTTACCATGGTACTACCATGAAGTACTCCGAAGAAATATGGTACTTTTTCTGTAAGTTCTTGTTTTGAACTATTTCTCTTCACTTACAAATAGTAACATGGTATGATCAAGTTTTTAGGACATGTATCTTGTTATAAAAAAATATACTGTGATATAAATACCACAGTGCATTAATTTGATAATCATTTAGTACCATAGTAAAAAAGTGATGCATCTCCCCACAATTACCTTAGTTGACTTTACAAAACACAGAAGTGAACAAAGAGACATTTCAAGTTTATCCTTGCAGAGGTCTCTGATTTATGCATGTCCCATTCATGATCTTGTTCATTATCTACACGCCTGACCATTGTTCAGATTGACATGTGAAGCGGTGTGAGGACGTAACCCTGTGGTATTTGGGCTGATGGCATGAGGAGAGACAGATATCATATAGAGTCGCGTGTGCAGGGAAAGGCCGAGTGGAAAGGCAAATACTAAGAACGGCCCGGGGACGAGAGGCCTGTCAACTGTACACAAGACATCAAACAGCACCGAGCGGCTCTCCATGACAGATCACAAGGGTCTGGTGCTCCCGCGGGACAGTCCCGGCTACATGACTAATGTTTGAGGGGAAAAGTACACTCTCGTTCCCATGCGCATGCACAGACGGCCGTGGAGATGGATTGGCTCCCACTCACATGGTGACACATACACAGAACCCGTGTTAAATTCACTCCTACAGATGGGTTATTTCAGCCAAAAATGAAAATTTACCCTCCCTCATTTCATTCAAAGCACACATGATTTTATATTTTATTACTTCTGTGGAAAATATCAGGAATTGTCTTGCAGAAAGTACAGGCTGGACTGAAGCTGTGAACTAGGAGTTTGAAAAAAATAAATAAATAAGGAATCAATTTTCAAGGTATTATTTCAAAAGTAAGAGTAGAAGTCAGTCATGTTTTAAATGGACAAATAGATAGCTATATTTGCAGTGGTGCTCCACGAGGGGATTTTCAGAGGAGGACGATGCGAGTTGTGAATTGAAGAGTAATTGAAAGGTCATCTCTGATAATGAGGGTTATTTATGTGGAAGGAGGGAAATCACATTTATCCTCCCTTTGATTTTTTTGGCTGCATTTGGATGGTAGTTAATCACGCTGTGTCATTTGAATTTCTGTTCTGATTGGTCAGTTTAATAATGAGAGGAGCCTGTATGCAGTGAGCCTGTTCTGGCATTCATGTAGTGCTTAAAGTGGAAGGAAAAAATAACAAGTTTTATCGTTATACACATCTGAGATTTGCCCATTATTAAGTAAACAGCAGTTAAGTTATGCAATGTCTATTTTGAACACTTTTTTTAGGCTTGTTCTCTTTTGCGTCCTAAAACCGGACTGCCACTGCATTTACAATTGTTTGTTTATGTCATGTTTAAAAATGTAGTTAAATGTAACAATAAAATATTAAAATAATAAATAATTTTCAGTGCAACTTTTATTGCATTGCTATTTTATTGCATTTTTTAAATGCATTTGTTAATTACTAAATTTATAATATATAATAATTTTTCATTTCTTTATTTAATTTCTTTAAATAAGTCTCACTGGGAGTTTTGTACAGGGACTCAAATCTTTTTTTTACTCTATTTTTTTTTTTTTTTCTTTTAATTGAAATGAATCAACTGAATGAATCGATTCTCTAAATGAATCGATTTCCCAACACTACCTGATAGAGAGAAATGAGAGCATGGTTCTCACTTTTTGATCAGTGATTTTCCATGCAATCATTTGTGCTTACTGGACAAGGATTTTTAAATATTATTTTACAAAGAATAAACCATTGTAAATGCCTATTATCACATTTTTAATATGTTATAAATTTTTTTTAAAAATGCATTTGTTCATGAATGACTAAATTGATCATTAATTTCTTGATTTTCTTTTTAAGTGGAACTAGGATTTCTGTACAATGACTCAAATCTTTTTCGAGTTTATTGAATCATCTGAATGAACTGATTGTCTAAAATCAATCACATTCCCCAATGCTACTTTATAGAGAGAAACACGAGCTACACGTGTTTAACAGGGTTTACACTTTTTGATCAGTGATTTTCCATGCAATCATCTGTGATTAAATTATTTTCCAATGATTGTCATCACAAAGAGCATTTCTGTCAGGACCACTATCGTCAAAGATGATTGACAATTAGCATACAGTTTGGATTGGCGGTATGGTTCTGTTCTGGGCAAGAACTCCCTGCGCATCCATGCAGCCTAGCATGGATGAGAGCAGGGAGAGCAGCTATAACCCCCATCCAGGGTAAACATAACAGAACCAACATAAATGTATTGCAGATATCGTTAAAGTTCAATATTGTTATGTACACATTTTAGAATGAAGACTGAATCCTGACTGACAGAGGAGGAGCTGGGGATGGAGGAGGGTAATTAGCTATTGAGCAATGCGAAAACTGCTGATAATACTGAGGGACCTTATATATGAATGCTTAGATAGGTGTCGTATTCCCATAGGTTGATGGGGATCAGCTGAGAGTCAGCTGATGCGAGCTTGACTAACGTGACCTGCCAGAACTAACGCTACGCTAGATTTTCTAGCCAATTCAATATTTTAAATCTGAGCATAACTAGAGAGTTCTTTATTTACAATTTAATTGTGCATCAGTTTTATATTTTATTTAATATTTTAGTTTAATAATAGTTTATTATTTATTTTTACTTTTACTTTTCCTGGCTAAAATCACCCGGTTATTTCCAGGTCTTCAATGCCCAGTGTAATTATCACCTCAGCTAACTAATTACAGTTAGTTCCTCTCCTCATCGCTGGTAGAAAGTGTTCATGCAAATGCAAACTCATAGAATGCAAACTCTTTTCCTTGAACTTCCCCATCCATCTCGGAGGCCAGCATCCTCCTCCTCCTCTGTGTGCAGGAGGAAGACTTTCGGAGAAGACCTTTGGTCCTGGAAGACTCTGGAGAACATGCAAGACTTTTGGGAGACTCTTGGCTTCTCACTTTCCGAGCCTCGCGCAGCTTAAAGGGTCATGAGGGGGCTGTTGGATGGAAATCTAATTAGATGATTTTGCTTGAGGGAGCTGTGTTTGCCACTCAATAAACTCCCACACACTGCTTCTCTCTCATAATCGTTCTCTCCCTCACATTATTTTTCTCCGTCTTTCTTTCTCAGAAGTCCCTGTTTCTCTCTGTGTTTTCCATCCCAATCCTTCTCCCTCCAGAAGCCCCTCAGGCATTAGTTTCGCCCTCGAAATGGGAAATATCAGATGACCTTTTGTTGTTGCTGTCCTTGGCATCGCAATTAACGTCTGTTAAGAAAGCAGCGTTCATTTATTCTTTTTCATATAGTTTCTGTACTCATTTAACCTTGTTTACTTCACTCTCTTTTTTTACCATCCAAACAACAGCTCATTAAACAAATGAGGGTCACAATATAGAAAGGATGAGAATCGTTCCAATTAACAGCTCTGGTTCCGTAAAGTCAACATGAAGAAATTGACCCTGTTTAAATAGTTTTTAATACATGTTTCTGATTGCGAACAATTCGTCAGTGCATGTTTGTTTTTATAATTCATTACACCAATTATAACGATAAGTCTTAAGTATGAAACCCATTTGTAAATATGTGGGTTATTTACAGTTGATCTGTTTTAATCAATCAGATCATGCATGTTCCATTTATATTTGGTCATGTAAATGTGGTCATATACACAGTATAATTTTAGTATTGCTTATAATATATTATCATATTTATGAATATTTTGATATTAATATTTATTAATATATTTATATATATCAAAATAGTATTACTATCAAAAAATATAATAAATACAAAACAATATATTCACTTTTATGTTTATATTTTTACTTTTCATCTTAATTTTAGTACATTTATATGCGCTTTTGTCATTATCATTATTTTATTAGTTTGTGTAATATATTTTAATTTAGCTTTATTTTAATTAACAAAATATTTTTATTTTTATTTTGAATTATCTTTTATTTTTATTTTAATGTTACTAAATTTGTATGTACTGTTGTATTTTTATTTATTTTTATAGCTCTGTTAGCTTTATTTTTATTTTTATTTTGGTTTAGTTTTAGTAATTTTAGTTGTAATTTTTTTATTTTATTTTATTTTGTGTGTGTGTGTGTGTGTGTAGTATTTTTTGTTTTTGTTTTTGTTTTTTCAATTTTGTTATTTTTAATGGTTTGGTTTACCTGCCATCGACAACAACAACACTAATTATAAATGGATATAAATCTGATCTACTCTTATATAATTTGAGATACTGCAAGCTTAGCATATAAAACCTTTTTTTTTTTATGCATCTTGGAAGGTGTTTAAACTGGATCTTTTCATGATTAGATATCTGATTAGTCAAAAAAAATATTGAAATTATAAATAAGAAATCAAAATTTGAATCATTGAAGGAATATAGTTCAAGAAGTCTTAACAGATCCAAACATCATGAAAATAACTTGATTCCAGCGTTTTTTTTTAAATAAAATCAATAAGTACTACTTCCCAGTTCTTTACAAAGTAGCGGGCAGCATTTCATCGGCGAGCACTAAAGCGGTGCAGTGAGGAAGGATGTCTGAAAGCAGGCGCTCAGCAGGAGTCCCACAAAACTTCCCTTTCAAGCTGAGAGGAGACCAATAAACAAACATCTTAAAAATATAGCATGTGTCCCGTTTCCCCCGTCCTCTGTCATGCGGCTGGAGATTTTGTGCTTGTGTAACGTTGTTTTCTGGACCCCAAACAATGTGAAGAAAGTCACAGGAGTTTGCGTGTGTTGATTAAAGGCTCTTAATGGTGTCCGGCGTCGCATTATCAGCCGCAGACAGAAGTGGAGCGCTGCGAATAATGAGGCCGATGGGAAGCACAGGTTAGTGTTTAGTTTAATGCTGTTGTGGATGTAATCAACCAGGAACATTATCAGCTGCAAGTACTGCTCGAAATATGTCTTGGGGATTCGACACCTGCAGTTTTACTCCAGCATCAAGAACATTTGTAATTTCTGGAGTTCTGGGCCTCGTTCTTTACCTGGTTAACCATTTAGAAAGACTGGTCAGTGCTAATTTACACTCTGAGAAAAGTCTGTAAATCTATGGCCCAATATACTGTGTTAGTATGAAGGAATTTTCTGTATTGATTTTTTACAGGTGCTTTTACGCATTGTGTTTTGTTTTGGTTTTGAACACAGGTGCCAGGCTTGTGTTGTGTTTTGTTCCCCATGTACTCCCTGTGTCCCTGTGTTTATGCCCAGATTTGGTTAGTTTCCTGTTCCTGTCCTGATTATGTTGATTTAATCCCAGGTGTTCCCAGTTTGTTTTCATCGATCCCAGGTGTGTCTCGTCATCCCCTCGTCTTGTCATGTGTTTAAATAGTGTTCCCTGTCTTTAGTTCAGTGTCTGGTATTGTTCATGTCTATATGTATAGCGTGAGTGTTCCGTGTTCCTTTGTCTTAATTAAACCCATTTGGATTGATGTACTCCTCGTCTCTCTC
>NW_015633542.1:593139-599875 GCF_001515625.1 Sinocyclocheilus rhinocerous
GATGGAGGAATGAGCCTTGTTCATCGCCATGGCTCAGGCGAGCCCCGACCTGATTGTCTTTGCGAGAAGACCCTTGTGACGCTGTTCCGGCTCGAGATGACCCATGGAGCTCAGACACCGCCGACCTCGACTGGAAGGAGACAGTCATCCGGTGTCTAGAGAGGCTCCGATCCGGAACCCCTCCGCCGGCCGTTCCTCAGTCAAGACCGCCGAAGACAAGCCTGCCAGCTGCTCAGAAGTCAAGTTCGCTGGCCACACCGAATTCCAGCGCGCTGGCCGTGCCGTTATCATGCCCGTCGGCTGCTCCTATAGCAAGCCCGCCGGCCGCTCCAGTGTCGGCTCCAGCCCCGGAGCTCGCTCCCGTGCCAGCTCCTCGAAAGTGCTTTGCTGTGCCTGCTCCTCCAGAGCGCCCTCCAGTGCCCGTTAAGCCCAGGGTGGGCTCCTGATTCCTCGTTTAGCCCAGGGAGGGCTCCTGATTCCCCGTTAAGCCCAGGGAGGGCTCCTGATTCCCCGTTTAAACCAGGGCAGGCTCCTGACCCCCAGTTAAGCCCAGGGAGGGCTCCTGATTCCTCATTTAGCCCAGGACGGGCTCCTGATCCCCAGTTCCGCCCAGAAAGGGCTCCAGATTTCCCGTTAAGCCCACAAAGGGCTCCTGTTCCCGAGTATAGCCCACGGAGGGCTCCTGTTCCTCTACTTTTAATTTTATTTATTATAATTATTTATTTTTTTTTGTCATTTTAGAGCTCGACAGCCATGCATGAAAAAGGGCTGCGCAAAAAAAATAACGGCATACAGGTTTAAAATGACACGATGTGAACAGAATGCTTATTTTTGTGCAAACTATTTCTTTCAAAGCGGAGCCCGTCAAAGCGAGCGCGTCCTGGAGGACTGAGGCTTAAACACAAGCACTTTGCCTCTCTTGGAAACTGCAGCTTTAATCATTTTGAAGGGGAAACATCAGTGTTAGTGTGGGGTCTCCTTTGAGTATATGGCTGTGCCTTACAAGCATTTGTCCTTGCTTTCACTTTCCTGGTGTGTGTGCCTCTTTCCTTTTCATTTTCCAATCCGAGCAAGCGTGAGTGTTCCTCGCTGACTTTAGGTAGCAGGAAAGACTTTGCAAAAAGAATTGTAATTTAGGTTTTTTTTCCCCCCGTCTCCTCTAATTACACTTGGATTTTCTATCACCTCCCTAAAATTTGACATAAACGCCGTGCGAGCCTTTTGATGACCGTGTAATGAGAAATGAGCAATGAGAGAATATGGGAATTTTTCGCGGGATTGTCTGAAGTGCCGCCCACTCCCTCTCCGCCGCTCCTCTGTTCCTCTCGCTCTCCTAAACGCTCCCATCTGTTGTCTCACAATCCGGCTAATGTAGTGACTGGGCCCGATGCCGCTCACAAGTACACCCACTCTCACTGCCACAACAACTTCTCCAAAGGAAATTTACTTAATTTATTTATATTATATATTTATATATATTATCTAGATATATTTAACCATTGTGCAAAGCTGTTATGCAAAAAACATATTATGCAGCAAGTTGACTGGTCCTTTAGTTCTGCCATTAGTCTGTTTTTTATGCATCTATGTAACATGTTGCACAGCAACTTTGTACAGTAACTCCCGAATAGATTTGGAACCATTTGAATTACCCAAAAGTGAAAGTCCTGTGAGCTCAGAGTGTTTTGCATTCACACAGAATGTTATAAATGGAGTTGCATTCATCTGAGATGATCTGATTGCATTTAGAGAGTCACATAGAAGCCAGAATTATTGCAAAGCGCTGTCAAGCTTATCAGATGTTGGCCAGAGGCTGACAGGAACTCGAGTGAGGGGAACATGACTTGTGTTTGTGACAACAGCAGCTGCATGAACCTGGAAATGCAGATATGCACGCTTTGGTTTGTCAGCCGCATCATCTCAGCCGTGGCCGTTCCCTAGACTCACACACTGTTCGACTTGCCAGAAGTGAGTCATTTACATGAGGTAAATATTGACTTGTCGGCTACTTTTCTGGATGAATAGTCGACTAGTAAATATGAGTAGTCATGCAGTCTGGCTGAAGTTCCTTCAGTGTGAGTTTTTCACTTAGTAAAGCACCAGCATTCTCTCCAATTATTTATTTCAATCTCTAAACATTTTCTGTCTTTCTGTCTCTTCTCCAGCTCATTCACACCATCAGTGTGGTGGACAGAGACGAACCGCAGTCTGGACATCGATTCTATTTCACACTGGCACCCGAGGCCACCAACAACCGCCATTTCACACTATGGGACATCAAGGGTGAGAGACTGGATATTTGATCTTTTTTATGTTCCTCTCGCTCTCCTAAACGCTCCCATCTGTTGTCTCACAATCCGGCTAATGTAGTGACTGGGCCCGATGCCGCTCACAAGTACACCCACTCTCACTGCCACAACAACTTCTCCGCCTCGCACTTCTGATTTATCACAGAAACTGTAATTCGAAAGCCTAGCAGGCCGAGACAGCTCGGTGTAGTTTTAGCATAATATGACAAAATGTGATTTTTTGGAAGAAAGGAGGTGAGCAGCTCCTGCACAGTCATTTATAGTGTGCGTTGTGAATGCAAAATCTTCTGAATACACTGTATATTCAAATTTGCATAATTTGCTATATTTAACCTGTACAAAGCTGTGCAAAATGTTATGCAGCATGTGAAACCATTAAATGCAATGATGAAATGCATTAGCTATCATAAACAACAGTGATGATGAGTATTTAAATTTTTTTATAAAATAAGTTTATAATTTATAAATATGCATTTTTAAGTTCATATTGCATCAGCTAATGTTAGCATATAACTTTACTGTTAAAAAAGGAATTAGTATGCACAGAAATTAATATTAATCAAGGAAAATAAGTGAAAACAAGTGTAAGGAAAATAAGTGTGTGCGTATGTATGTATGTATGTATGTGTGTGTGTGTATGTATATATATATTTTATATATATATATATATATATATATATATATACGCACACACTACACCAGCATTCTCTCCAATTATTTATTTCAATCTCTAAACATTTTCTGTCTTTCTGTCTCTTCTCCAGCTCATTCACACCATCAGTGTGGTGGACAGAGACGAACCGCAGTCTGGACATCGATTCTATTTCACACTGGCACCCGAGGCCACCAACAACCGCCATTTCACACTATGGGACATCAAGGGTGAGAGACTGGATATTTGATCTTTTTTATTATACATTTGGGATGCACTGGAAAGTTTTCTTTTACATGCATGAATATTTATGTTATTTACATATGTTTATCTATAAGCGAATATTGTGAAATACTATTGCAATTTAAAATAACTGTTTTTTTTTAATTATCTGAATATATTGTAAATTGCAATTTATTCCTGTGATCAAAGCTGAATTTTCAGCATCATTACTCCAGTCTTCAGTCTCACATGATCCTTCAGAAATCATTCTAACATGCTGATTTGCTGCTCAATTATTATCAGTTATTATCAAAAGAACGTCATGTATTTAAAATATAATTTTTTTTATAACATTGTAAATGACTTTATTGTCACTTTTGATCAATTTAATGCATCCTTGCTGAATAAAAGTATTAATTTCTTATTTAAAAAAAAAATTAAACTCACGAGTTCCACAAAAATATGAAGCGGCACAACGGTTTTCAATAGGAAATGTTTCTTGAGCAGCAAATCAGCATATTAGAATGATTTCTGAAGATCATGTGACACTGAAGTCTGAAGTAATGATGCTGAAAATTCAGCATTGAATCACAGGAATAAATTACATTTAATAATATATTCACATAGAAAACAGTTATTTTATATTAAAATAATATATCACAAATTTTACTGTACTTTTGATAAAATGAATCTAGCCTTGGTGAGCAGAAGAGACTTCTTTATAAAACATGAAAAAAATCTTAATTGTTCCAAACTTTTGACCAGTAGTGTATGCGTTATCAATTGCATTTGGGCAAAACAGGTGCCACACAGCAGGGAATGACTGTCCAATCACTTTTAGAGGTAAAATCGGGGGGGAAATGCAGTTGTTTGACTGTAAAAGCAGCATTTGTGCATTTTGGTTTTTGCAAACACATTTCACCTTTGACTCGCGTGTGGCATGATGACCACAGCTCAGCTCTGCGTCTCCTGCAAAGAAGAAATCAATACGAGCAAAAAAGTATTTCCCTTAATCCTCTCGTGTCAGACACATCTGGAGCATCAGTCCATCTTCAGGCCAAATAGACACGTCAGGTCTGTTTGTGCAGTTAGAAAGAACTTCAAAAAACCATCCGACCAGAGAGAGTTTCTACAAAGAGTTCTGACAGTATCTCTGAGCGAACTTCCCCAAGAGGACACCTTATCTTCCTTTCACTCGGGATTATCGGATGGATAGAGTTCCTCCAAGCGGTTCCGGTGTACGACACTCCCTCGACGGGCCGCTCGGCTGTCTCTGACCTGCACGAGGTGTCATAAAAATACAAGCCAAGTTTATCTGCTCTCCCGAAAAGACCAATATGAGCAGAAAAAAACCTTTTAGTCTAAGTCTGACTTGACAAATGCAATCTTTCATGAACGCTCCCCAGAGGTAGGCCACGCTGTCACTTTTATCACATCACCTTCTGTTGCAGCATCTGGTGTTTGTGTTCGCAAACAGAGAATGAGGGGTATTTAATATTTCTGTCCAATTCATATGCATGGATTTTCTGTTATGTACTGGGAATTATTTTATTAATTTTTGCTTGGATTATTTTGAGTTTAAAGATGATTATTTAAAGACCCAAAATAGGAGTTTTGTGGCTTTTAGTCTATATCAAAAGTTTATAAACGTTTAACAGATCGACTTAATAAAAACTCTAATTACACTGTACATTAAATATAATAAAAATATAATAAGATAGATAGAGCCATTATAACCAATGTTAATTAAACATTTAATTCATATTAATTATAACAATAATCAATAATAATTAACAAAACTATATATATATATATATATATATATATATACAGTGGGTACGGAAAGTATTCAGACCCCCTTAAATTTTTCACTGAGCATCTCTGGAGAGACCTAAAAATGGCTGTCCACCAACGTTTACCATCCAACCTGACAGAACTGGAGTGGATCTGCAAGAGGGAATGGCAGAGGATCCCCAAATCCATGTGTGAAAAACTTGTTGCATCTTTCCCAATAAGACTCATGGCTGTATTAGATCAAAGGGGTGCTTCTACTAAATACTGAGCAGAGGGTCTGAATACTTAGGGCCGTGTGATATTTCAGTTTTTCTTTTTTTAATAAATCTGCAAAAATGTCAACAATTCTGTGTTTTTCTGTCAATATGGGGTGCTGTGTGTACATTAATGAGGAAAAAAAATTAACTTAAATGATTTTAGCAAATGGCTGCAATATAACAAAGAGTGAAAGATTTAAGGGGGTCTGAATACTTTCCGTACCCACTGTATATATATATATATAGAGAGAGAGAGAGAGAGAGTCCGACTCTCTATCCATTAGGCCACAGCTGCCCCTTTTGTTTCTCCACTAGAAGTAGGGGCAGTTGTGGCCTAATGGATGGGTTAAATGCAGAGCACTAATTCTGAGTATGGATTACTATACTGGGCAACAAGTCACAACAATGGCAGAACACTCGCAACTTCTTCAATATTCTTGATCTCCATCAGATCTTCCTAAATGAAGATCCTGATACCTGGGCAAACAATGCAAATGCAAGAAAGAGGTGTAGCTCTTATCCAAGAGTACAACGGACTCCTCAAAGACTGAAGAACAAACATTATGCAGTTCATTATGCAGATTGTCAGAGAACACCGAAATCTGTTTCCAGGTCCCCACTAGAGTACTGTGGTTGAAGGACTTGTCATATCATCAAAAATATGTAGAACAGATCTCAGTTTTGTTCCAAGTTCACTTTCTTCACCAGTACATCTATTTAAGATTTTATTTTTGATGTTTTATGCCTTTATTTGGATAGGACAGAGAGGAAGCAAAGTGGGAGAGAGAGAGAGAGAGAGAGAGAGTAATTTACACACATATATGCACATATATGCATATACTCACACCCGTAAATTTTCAGGACTCACAACCACATTCTCGGAAAACATGCTAGTTGTCTGTCACGTCATACAGTGTGAGAAAGACGCTTCTGCTGCACACACACATGTATACCGTGTGTTGCGTGTTTTCAGTAACTTACAGTGACGGAGAAATGAGCTGTGTGTCATCTGAATGTTTTAGATCCAGTCTCCACCGGAGCCGCTCGCGTCAGTTTTGAGTTCTGTGCGTGACTCAAATGCTCTGCTCTCCACCCATAAAAGCTGTTGTCTGTTAATGAAGATTTGACGGATGAACTTGCGGGTCAATTGGACTCTTGTCATCTCAGAAAGTTATAAGACTTTCAGTTTTATGGACGTCACCATCTTTGATATTACTTTGGTCACTGTTGCTATGGTAACTGGTAAGGAATACAGGCTTGACTCCCATTTCACATTCATATTCAAGATGCTACTGTAAGTCATGTGTGAACGTGACATTTCGAGACTCACACCTGTAAGTAAATGCTGTTGTCAATCCCCTAAAACTGACAGTGTGAACATAGCCTTACTTAAACAACGTTACCACCTCAAGTTGAGGAATATTGCAGCGATTCAGATTTGAGTATTCAGACATAATATGTTATATATATATATATATATATATATATATATATATATATAT
>NW_015633542.1:602448-604676 GCF_001515625.1 Sinocyclocheilus rhinocerous
TGTGCTGGCATTATTTATGTGAATCCATCTGCAAATAATCAGGCGTTTTCTCCTTCAATGTATATTTTTCATTTCTGTTTTGCTTTGTCAGTTTTATATTTGTTGTGTCCCGTCAGGCCAAGCGGGACTGTGTTATTGCCGGCCACTTTAGAGATGTGTGTAAGTTGATGTGATGCATGGGCAAATTCAGACTGATCTGACAGGATGGAAATGTCAGCAGTGGAGAGCCAGGCAAATGTCAGCTGAGCACGTGAGGACGGCCAAGGGCCACACAAACACACACACAAACACACACACACACAAACACATACATGCACGCCTGAGCTGAGAGACACACGCACACACTGGATCAACTAGAACTGGTAGAAATGATAACTAAAACACTGCGGAAACACAATCTGCAACTGTGCAATGATGTGTACAGTGAATCTCTTGAAGAAATGTACAGGTCAGATTTCACCCCAAGATCAAAAGAAAAAAGACAAAAAGTGTAATAGTGGCTAAAAGATGTTAAATATATTAATGGAAAAGCACAAGCACAAACAACAAGGGCCAAGCACAAACAGCAGTTGAATTAAAATAAAATAAAATAAAATAACAATATCAAATTATAAATAAAAGCGTATGTAATGCAGTATGCAAGTTATTGTGAACAATTGCTTATTAACCATTTCAGAATTAATTGCATTAATAAATTACTATTTGTATATACTAGTATTTGCATGTATATATGTATACATATTTGTGGAAAATAATGTCAAATAATGAATTAATATTAAAATGATTATATATATGTATATAAATGAAAAAAAGGTGAATTGTGTAATTTCTGCTCCACTATTGTCACCAAACATCTCTGCAAAGTTGAGGGGAATGTTTGAAAATTGCTTAAACATTTATTCTTCTTGCTTTTCTGTTTGTAGCCGCTATAGTCTCACACTTCACCTTTGATGATCCCAAAACAGGCTTGATTTCCTATTTGCTGAATATAATTTCCTATTTTTCTCTCATTTGATTTTGGGATGAAATATGACCTGGATGTGTTCTTGACAGTTGTTGTGAGATTCACCCAGAAACTCTCCTAAAACGACGCCTACACAGGTTTCCTCTGCTATTCCCCTCTCAAGCACACTCAAAAGAGCACACTTTGTATCCTCCCACGCACCGTATCCCCCATACTTCTGTTTTCATGGACACATTTGTCAACCTGTCAGATTGAATCTGTCATTTTTCTCTGTTGAGCGCTGCAGCGCCGCGTTACCTTCTCCCTCTGTGATCCGACTCCCGAGGACGAACGCAGCTTTTTCAGCTCTTTTTTTTATCTGTTTTATTGATTCAGATGTCCTTTCACTGTAATATTAAATTCATCTCTTACTTTGTGCTTCGAACAGAGTCCTTCCAGAGAGGGACAGAGAGACAGAGAGAGCTGTTTGGCACGTTGGGAATTTGATTGACGACTCCAAACAAAACATCTTTTGGCTTTGGTTTTGGACGGCTCGTCTGAAGCCAGTCAAACACATGAGGCTGTTTTCTCACACCAGTGTTTGATTTGTCTTTCCATGAACATTTTCTGTGTCCGTTTGCTCCCTAGTCGCCTGCTGGCATGTTTTTAGTCGCAGCAGAACGTATAGCGCAGGCCGAGGGCATTGTTCATTGTTGCTCAGTTCGTTTGGGATGTTTTTGGCATCGGTGGTGAGTTTTGTTCTGATTTGATTTCATTGTTCTCTTTCCATATTTCGTATTCAAAGGAGTTTGACTGTTCTGGCCTCAGTTGGCCGATGCTGTGATACAGAAACATTACAATACGTTTCCATCTGGCAAATGCAGATGCCCAAAACAAGTGTCTTCTAAATGTGTAAATGTGATTCAGCAGATCAAGTGTCTCTGATGCTGCGGGATGTTTTCTCCCTCATCGCTGAAGTCTCAGTTTGTTTGAATCAGATGCTGTTTTAGTGATTTTTAGTGGATGTTTGAAGGTCACACCGGTCACAAGAATTATCAATATTCACTAACCACAAACAATACTGACGTCTTCATTTTTAACATGAGATTTATCGTTTTGTTTCGAATCATACAAATTTATTTTTTTATCTCATGTTTTGTTTGAAAAGTGTGATGTGATCATTGATTTTCTGTGATATTTTTTAATCTAAAAAGTGTGTACTTTTAAAAAAAATACATTATTATATTATATTATATATATTATATTATATTAGTTAAATATATTG
>NW_015633542.1:605294-618201 GCF_001515625.1 Sinocyclocheilus rhinocerous
ATATATATATATATACGTATATATATATATATTACACAGACACACACACACACACACACACAGTACAATAATATATACATATATATGTGTGTGTGTGTATTTAAGTATATATGAATATATGCATGTGATATATAATGTAAAACTATGAGTAATAATTAATATTAACATTTCAATATTAAAATAATAAAATATTATTATCAATGAATATGAATTATACTAGTAATATATGCCATTACACATCTAATTTAATGGCATTCATGTGTTTTCACTGTCATGGAAAACCTGGAAGTATCTGTGAATTTTAAAAATGGTGTTTACCATTTCCATATTTAAAAATCTTGTTTATAGAATCTTTTTTAGTGAATACACATTTTAATCGCTTTTCTACAATATTTCATATTGTTCTTGTCCTATGTACAGTAAAGCTTGCTCATAATGACTGATTTGTGAGTCATTCTTTTGAGTCAATTCTTAATGATTCATAAGTGAATTGGTCTGTGTTTGAATCATTTTTAAAAATCCTTATCCACGTACTGGAAAGGTCACAGTAATTCACTGGTCAAAAAGTGCAGGATCCCTAATAAACGTTAGCACTAAATCTGATTCACAGCTTTTGGTGGCTCGAAATCAATTATGAAGCTAATCTGAACGCTGATTCGAGGTGCTGAACTCAATCAATGCTTTCCTTCTGCGTCCTCTTTTTGTCATTTAGGTGTTAGCCAGAAAGCCGCGGCCCAACTGGATGAATATTGAAAGGTCACGGCTCTGTGCTCTTTAATAAATGATTGGTTGATGGATTCGACATAACCCGATCAATGACTGTATCAGCGTCGCATTTTAAAACACATCTCAGTGTTTACTTCGGCTCATTGCAGGGAAACGACTGCACTGAAGTTTGGTTATGGTAATGTCTCCATTCCTGATGTTTTTAGACTTCAGACATGGTTTTGTTGCCTTCGTTGATGGTGTGTGCTGTATTTTTGAGAAGGAGAGCACCCCTGAGAGAAGATTTACCGGTCCAGTCTAGTCCCAATGTCATGGTGCTTTTACTCCGCAGAAATTCCTGGTCTCTCTGGCGGATGTGGAGACGCCAGCTGTATTTATCAGTAAGTGGTGCTCTAGCGCTGGAGCTGACAGTGATGTATGTCCTCCATGATGGATGGCTCGTGTGCCTGTATTCAAGTCCATCAGATGAGCTGTTGCTGTAGTTTTTCACAGTATTTTGCTGTTCGCCGCATTCATACATCTGCCGTTTCAGTTCTGGGGAACTTCAGACCTGCTTTGTTTCTCGCTAACAGCCCGCAATAGGTTCAGTTTGTGGTCGTTTCTTCAATTAGGGGAACGATTGTGTGTTATATGTGTGTGAATATATATAGCTATTTTATATTTAAAAGTTTGAACTTTAGGGCTCGTTAAGATCTTGTAATGTTGTTGAAAAAGTCTCTTACTCTCACCACGGCTGAAAGTTGGTGGGTTTTCTGACTAATTGGTCTTAATTAAAGGTCCTTTATAATTAGGCTGGTTTTAGGTTCATTTATCTGAAATGTAATGTTCTTGCAACAATGTAAAAGTCTATTAAATAATATTATTTTAATTATAAACTTTATGATGTTTATTTTATTATTAATTATTATTTTATGATAAATTATACATATATTTTTAAGATTATACTGCTTTTATTGTGTCTCTTTACTTTATTTTTTACTTTTGTAATAATCATTTTATTATAAATGATATTGTATATTCAATAAATATAATGTATATTGCTTTTTATAGTGTCTCTTTGCTTTAGTTTTTACTTTTTTAATTATTATTTTTCATTAATTATACGTATATTTTAAATATGCTAAATATAAATTGTATATACTCTATATATAACATATGAATTGTATGTCTCTTTTTTTACTTAGTTTTTTTTAAGTTGCTGGGTTGTTTGAATGACTAGTTGACTAATTAGTCTTAATTAAAACTCTGTATAATTAGCCTGGTTTCAGGTTCATTTATTGGAACTAGAATGTTCTTGCAACATTATAAATGTCTTAAAATGTGTCACTTTTGAGCAATTGAATGCATCCTTATATGCAATCCATGTTTATGTCTTATATACTTTTATAAGCTGCATTGTTTTTGGTTGTTTTTTATTTTTTAGTAATATTTAGTTCTCAACGTTTCGCTCTACTATGATAGTAAGATGGCAAAACTGTGCTACTTTTAAATGTACCATAGTACGTAATGTTTATTTTAAGGTTACACACAGCAGAAAAGACTCTGCCAATACTATTATATAACACACTGCCTTTATTTTCAGTAATAATAAAATAATTTATAATAATGCATTATTATAATATATAAATAACAGATTGCATATATTGAGTCATATGTTTGCATCTCAAACCTTTGGTCTCTCTGACTCTGTAGACAACACAGCCGGCATCAGGACGCAGCGCTCTGGATTCAACCGTCAGGAGCAGAACGTGTACCTGCTGCCCATCCTGGTGGTGGACAGCGGCCCTCCGGCCCTCAGCAGCACGGGGACCCTCACCATCCACGTGTGCGGCTGTGACACGGACGGAGCCATTCAGTCCTGCAACGCCACGGCCTACGTCATGTCAGCCGCGCTCAGCCCCGGTGCTCTCATCGCGCTGCTGGTCTGCATCCTCATCCTCATCGGTAAAGCCTTCACTTATCAACTGATTAAGGAACATCACGACCTATTTTCAACCTAATGTCAGAGTTTGAGAGAATGCAATTCAATGCTTTCCTCAGTTCATAATGCATGCTTTAGGAAGCCGAGCAGGCAAGAAACTGGTATTTCAGTGTTGCATAGATTGTCCAATTGAGTTTGTACTGCATTTCTAGGTGGATGAACTGCTTATGCATCACTGGTGTCATTCTTGTGAGTTTATTGAATGTAAACAGTGTGTTACATCACATCCTCACACGGATGCTAAGCGAAAGTAACCGTGTTTTCTTGTTCCACTGGTTGTGCGATGAAAGACTTTGACAGACGGGGTTGATATGCGACTCTATCGCACCGGTCTCATGCTGTATCCGTGTAATATTGTGTTGTGCTTCTAGTTTTGAAGCAGTCTGACAGATCGGACAGCGTATTGAGTACCAACATCATGTAGCTTGACTGGTAGAACATCACAAGGTCATGGGTTTGAACTCTAGGGAGCAAATAAACTGATGAAATTTATAGCTTGAATTCACTGTTCGCTTTGGATAAAATCATCTGCCATATCCATAAACGCACACTACTAGTCAAAGGTTTGGACGCACTTTTCTGAATTTGTTTCTCATGACCTTGAAAACCTCTTCATCTAAAATTGATGCTTAATTGTTTGAAAAGAATATTAATTTATTTACAAAACTTATTTTCATTTAATTGTTTGTTTGCCTATATGTTATATTTATAAATATTTTTATTTTTATCTAAAAAAAAGTGAAAAAAGTGACATTTCTGTGACGCCAAAGCTAAAAAATAAAAAGTTTTTAAAAATTATGTTCTTATAACAATGTAAATGTATTTATAATAAATAGAGTAATAAAAATAGTAATGATTACTGTAACAATGTACAATTCTAAAATTATTCTAAAACTATGGAGGAAAAACGTAACAATGCAGAATGAGTATATGCCTCTTAAACATTTATTCACAGTTCTCATCTGATAGATTTCCATTGATTTCCAATGTGTTTCCCATTCATTCATGCACACGTTTATGCATTTATTATTTGTGGTATGCTGTCTGTAGATATTAAATGGTAAATAACCCAGAGGATTACTTAAGCATTTATATAAGGTATGTATGTCATGGAATGTGAGTGTATGTGGGTCAATGATGTGAATGAATGCAAGGGTCACTCATCTGTATCATCTTACCTTTAACAAAACACAGGTGTCTGACGGATCTCTAAGATGCAAGGATGTCCACTTGAGAATATGCATTAATATTTGCATTCATAGAGCAATTCATAGAGGCTTTCAATAGTCGTATGCTTGGAGAGCAGCAGATATATAGAGCCAAGCAAGCTCTTAACATTTGTGTTTGCCTCCACCACCGCTGTAACTCTTTTAATGGCCCATCATCATTCTTTAAAACCTGGGTTCAAATGCGGCAGGAGGTGAAAAACAAAACTAGGATGACATAAAAGCTGATCAATATTTCATTCAGCATCCTCTGCCCACCGACTGCAGTTGCTCATCCTCCGTCAGGCAGAGAACGAAAGCTTTTGTTCATGCAGAGCGAACACACTCCCAATATAGGGCTCTGTGAATGACGTGCAGCCTCTCTAGCGGAGGACGGGTGAGTTAGGGGATGCTCAAAACGGATGTAGCCCTCGCTCGCAAAAAGAGCAGCATCAGCACCGCTGTCCCGGCGGAGCGCCGTGGCTTTAAATAGAGCAGCCTTTCTAGACATCCACCAGTTCCCATGTACCGGAGCGGTGGACTGCGCTTCTCTTGTCATCTCTGAAAGTTTTATGACTTTCTTCTGTCCTCAGTATATCTGTCTTTATTTTTCTCTTCTCCACTTAGTGCTTTTCCCATCCCTCTCTCTCTCTCTCTCTCTCTCTCGGGAAAGTATGCAACATGAATTGTTTTCAGTCAGCTGAGCACGTTTCTGCTCATCTTTCCTGCGGTGAATCATTGGCAGGTCATGTGCGGGTCTTCAGACGCACCTCATTTCGGTTTAATTAGCCGTGTTTACTAAGTCAAGCATAATTATTACTATTGCTCATACTTTGGTTCAGGGGTTTTCAAAAGTGACCAGGCTTAACATATTTGATAAATATAGCAAAAAAGATTATAATAGAGTCTCTTTTTTTAATTATAATTTTATATTTTATTGTATGTATCTATTTAATATTCTATTTTTAATTGCATTTTAGTCTGTTATTTTAGTTGTTTTTGCCTATTTTACTCTATTTTAATAATCTAAATGCAATCAAAAGTTATATTTGGAAACATAATTCATAATAATTATTTTTCTCTTCTATACTATTCTGTTCTGGTCTTTGCTATTTCCAGTCCTGGCTTCAGATCGGTCAGTATTCAAGTAACATAGCCTGTCATACTGTAATCCTTTTTTTTATTATATTTTATTTTATTTTAATATTTTAAGATGTTTGTTTTTTTTAATTATGTATCTTTTTATTATTATTTTAACCTATTTTAGTCTATTTTAATCTAAATGGAATCAATATTTGGAAACCACAGAGGATCTTTTCATGCAATAATGTAAATACAGTAAAACCACCTAGCAACCACATAGCAATTCCCTGGCATCCACTCACAACGCTCTAGTGGTGAGTTTTTGCACGGACAAACACCTCTTACATTTTCATAAAATGTCTTATCATTTAGTCATTAGTTTTAATGTGTCGTGTAAATATGTGAGCGAAGCACCCCAAAATTGATCTCTAATTAATAATTTTGTCATCCCAAAGGATTTGATCTTCTTCTGAAATGAACATCAATTAAAACCGAAGCAGCATAGTGAAGCTGAAAGGCAGAAACGGTTGAAAGTTTAATGCTGGTTGTTTTAAATCTGTGGTGTCTGAGAGCACAGTTGGCGTGTGAATGTTTGGCAGCACTGAATAGTCGATGATGAACACTGAGAACATTTGCAGCCACCTTCAAATCCCATATGGACAAATACAATTCATAGTCAGATTATGGAACATCTGTGTTCCAAGTATTCTAGACTAGTTTGAGAGCATAGTTCTGTTCGGTTCGGTTCCATGCTAGTTCTGGTCCTGGCTTCTGATTGGTCAATAGCAAGTTGTTGTTTTTTTGTAATGTGTCAAATTAGTTTAATTTAATTTAAAATTATTTAGCCTATTTTAGTCTATTTTATCTAAATGGAATCAAAAGTTATATTTAGAAATGTAATTCATAATTAATATTCTATTCTATTCGATATTCAACTAACATAACCTGCTGTACTTTTTTCCTTTCCTTTCCTTTCCTTTCTTTCTTTTTTTTTTTTTTTTTTTAATTTCATTATGTTTTAGGCTTTTTATTTATTTTTTATTTTTTTGCACGCTACACATGAATCACATTTATTCTTTTCTTTTTTCTTTTTATTAACCAGCATCATAACTACATTTTACAGAATGACAAGAAGAGTACAGAGCAAAGACAAGATATTTTTATCTGTTTTTTTATTATTATGCATCTATTTATTTTATTTTATTTTATTCTATTTTATTTTAGCCTATTTTATTGCCTATTTTATTCTATTTTAATCTAAATGGAATCAAAAAGTATGTTTGTGCGCAGAATTCATAATAATTAATATTCTCTTCTGTGCTACACTTCTAATTCATATTCAAGTAACATAACCTATTGTACCTATTTCTTTTTATATTGTTTTAATTTTTTTATTTGTTTGTTTGTTTATTGTTGTTATATATAATATTTATTTTTAAAATCTTTTTTGTATTTAATATTTTATTTTTATTTATATTTTCTTTTTTAGTCTAAATGTAATTAAAACATATAAAATGTATAGTAGGATTGTTGTATGTTCAATTCTACGCTATTCTCTTCTATTCTTTTCTGTACTAGTTATGGTCCTGGCTTCTGATTGGTCAATTTTCAAATAACAACCTGTGATACCTTATTCCTTTATATTGTAATATGAATTGTTATATAAATAAAATGTAGTTTCAAGAGTCTCTATTCTGTTGTAGTCTAGTCTAGATTAATGTAGTCCATTCTTTTTCTAGTCTAGTCTAGTCTAGATGTAATCAAAAGTTGCACCAGTATGTCTCCTCTTCGTTGAGTACACCGATCGGACAGATCTCATGACGTTGGAAGGAAGCGGGTGTCCCTCCTGATCGGCGCCTTCCTCGAACGCCGCACCGTTCCTATTAGATCAATTTGTGGCATGATAAGGAGGGAATGAAAACAAATTTCTGCCTAATTAGCTTCAAACAAACAACCCCTCCATCAGTTCATTCTGAGGGTGACGTGATAAATCCATTTGGGCGCAGCATGGCATCTGCACACATCCGTCCCAATTACAGCCCATCTGCCATGATGGGAGTCCTGGCCACCTGCCGCCCAAGGGTAAATTAGCCGTCTTGTCAGGTCTGCTTAACCGAACATCTGCACGGCAAGGAGTCGCAACATGTTTCACAAGGGCAGGTACATAATGGAATCAAAAAGTATGTTTGTGCGCAGAATTCATAATAATTAATATTCTCTTCTGTGCTACACTTCTAATTCATATTCAAGTAACATAACCTATTGTACCTATTTCTTTTTATATTGTTTACATTTTTTTATTTGTTTGTTTGTTTATTGTTGTTATATATAATATTTATTTTTAAAATCTTTTTTGTATTTAATATTTTATTTTTATTTATATTTTCTTTTTTAGTCTAAATGTAATTAAAACGTATAAAATGTATAGTAGGATTGTTGTATGTTCAATTCTACGCTATTCTCTTCTATTCTTTTCTGTACTAGTTATGGTCCTGGCTTCTGATTGGTCAATTTTCAAATAACAACCTGTGATACCTTATTCCTTTATATTGTAATATGAATTGTTATATAAATAAAATTTAGTTTCAAGAGTCTCTATTCTGTTGTAGTCTAGTCTAGATTAATGTAGTCCATTCTTTTTCTAGTCTAGTCTAGTCTAGATGTAATCTAAAGTTGCACCAGTATGTCTCCTCTTCGTTGAGTACACCGATCGGACAGATCTCATGACATTGGAAGGAAGCAGGTGTCCCTCCTGATCGGCGCCTTCCTCGAACGCCGCACCGTTCCTATTAGATCAATTTGTGGCATGATAAGGAGGGAATGAAAACAAATTTCTGCCTAATTAGCTTCAAACAAACAACCCCTCCATCAGTTCATTCTGAGGGTGACGTGATAAATCCATTTGGGCGCAGCATGGCATCTGCACACATCCGTCCCAATTACAGCCCATCTGCCATGATGGGAGTCTTGGCCACCCGCCGCCCAAGGGTAAATTAGCCGTCTTGTCAGGTCTGCTTAACCGAACATCTGCACGGCAAGGAGTCGCAACATGTTTCACAAGGGCAGGTACATAATGTGCTTCTTCACCCGATACCTTCAGCGCGACCGTGAGAGCGAAGGCCACGACAAGGGGGCGGATTCGCAGCTCATTCCAGATGTAGAGGATAAAGTATGTAGGTTGTTGGGAAAACGAAGTCGTAAGTAAAGGTGTGCAATATTTATAGTCTGCGATAATATCGTAATTGTTGTTTTAACGATATGCGAGCTGATATGATTACATTATATTATATTATATTATATTATATTATATTATATTATATTATATTAAAAACAAAACAAAAAAACGTCTTGAGAGTCCAAAAGCATTCACTGTGTGATGAAGCCTATTAGAATGCTGTTAGAATTACCCTATTATTCAAGTTATGAAAGCAAAAAATAACCCTGAATGGGTTTTTGTTCTTTTATATTTATATAGTTAAGTAATATCACACAAGCAACATGCCATTTTCCTGAATATCAGTGTGTGAGCACGATTGCAAGTGTGATGTTAATATTATACAACAGTTAAACGAACAAGAAGTTAAAATTGAGTGTATAAAATATTTTTGTCTATTTTTGTCTAACACATTATTGTCTATTTTTTTTTCTTTTGCCAGCGAAAATAGTTCCAAACAAAACCGGATCAGAACATTTGTGCAGCTCAGAGCAACACTGCAGTGTTTCGTTTCTGAATGAATCTGTTTTTGAACAAATCAGTTGAGTGAGTGATTCAGTGATCCATTCATAAAGAGAGTCACTTGCTTTGTTTCTAAATGAATCAGCTTTTTTGAACGAATCATTTGAGTCAGTGATTCAATGAGCCATTCATAAAGACAGTCACTTCCATCGTTTCTGAATGAATCAGCTGTTTTGAACGAATCATTTGAGTCAGTGATTCAATGAGCCATTCATAAAGACAGTCACTTCCATCGTTTCTGAATGAATCAGCTGTTTTGAACGAATCATTTGAGTCAGTGATTCAATGAGCCATTCATAAAGACAGTCACTTCCATCGTTTCTGAATGAATCAGCTGTTTTGAACGAATCATTTGAGTCAGTGATTCAATGAGCCATTCATAAAGACAGTCACTTGTTTTGTTTCCGAATGAATCAGCCATTTTAAACAAATCATCTGAGTAAGTGATTCAGTGATCCATTCATAAAAACAGTCACTTGCTTTGTTTCTAAATGAATCAGCTGTTTTGAACGAATCATTTGAGTCAGTGATTCAATGAGCCATTCATAAAGACAGTCACTTGCTTTGTTTCCGAATGAATCAGCCATTTTAAACAAATCATCTGAGTAAGTGATTCAATGATCCATTCATTATGACAGTCACTTGCATCGATTCTAAACTAATTAGCCGTTTTGAATCGTTTTAATGAATGATTGAGTGAATCAATCATTAAGACACGGTCTTGCCACAACCTACTGGCGGTTTTAGTGTTCTATTTATTTATGCATGATGACAGGCCTAAAACAGCCATAGTAACAGCACAAAAATAAACTCAGCAAAATATTGTTTAATTATCAAAAAAAATCCTAATAAATATCAAGATTTTTTTGTCAATATTACACACCCCTAGTGGTAAGACTTTCTAATGATAATGATTCTTGTTAATTCTAAATCAGCCTATGCAATCGATGCATACAATCCTTTAATGTGTCTTAAGGCTAGTCTGCATGCATGAATCTTCACAGGAATTAGCATATTTCGTATGCATCATGCACTGCAAATGCAGTCTGTGTAGCTCAATTCACTTTATCTGGCTCGGGGCCATTTAGAGTCCTTGATCTTGCCAGAATCGAAGAATAACATGAAGGAAGAGCACGGTCAAAGACTTATCTCCCCGAAGCTTATGGAAAAATACTGAATCAAAGAGCCAGAGAGACTCTTTGAGGAGTCACACTGTCTATCTGCGGCGTTATTCGCTCGGGTGTTTTTAGCCAGTTGTTGGTGAGTAAACAATTGCAAAACAGCCTATCCCGAATCAGTTACGTAAATTAATAAGCCTGCCATCTTTTCTCCTCCGAACACGTTTAGGGTAGATAAACGCTGACAGAAAGTGCTGGCTGAGAGACATAAACAGTAGTAAGTAATCATAAATACTGCTCGCCGGTTTATCCTGTGAAAGCGAAGTTATGAAACTCCAGGTGCAGGCTACGGTTGGTGAATTGGAAATTGCTGTATCTGATTTATTTGTAATTTCCGGAAAGGGCCAGAGTGTGTTGTTCATTTTCTGCCTTGTTTGTACGCCGCTTTGTCAGTTTTCATATGGTTGGAGCCGCTCGTAAAGCTCTGCGTTAGACGGATGGTCCACGGCGAGCAAAATTAGCTTCAACTTCACAGCTTGAGCCTTCATAATGCGCTCTCACACTTTAATACACTGTTATGTGTCCCCTTCTACCACAAAAGCTATCCATTAAACAAGCTTCCTAGTGTAGTCTGTGCTCCAAATATATAGTTTTTTCCTCAAATACCCCCTTTTTTGACTTACGTAACGCAGCCCTGTACCTTTGAAGGTAATAGACTGTGATTGGCTGCGATCTGACAGATGCATGGAAATTGACACATGTCAGGTCAAGCATATCCAATAGGTTTTCTCAGAATCTGTGGTGGTTGGTAAGGAAGGAATAAGAATTAATATTGCTCTTGCAATATTAAGGATGGGGATTTGATCAAACCCTGAACAAAGTCTGATATCAAAATGTGACTTTTGTGGCTTCAGTTCGTCTTTGGGATTTAAAAGAACTCATTGAAAATGAGATTCCAAATCCTGTTTAAGTCTGGAAACAGAAAGAACATTTAAGATTTTGGAAATTTTAAAATTAAGAAAATGATGTGAAATATATTTCGGATTCTGCACTAGTATTTCTAGATCTTACAAATGTAAGTACGCAAATGAGTGCCTTGTTTTTTTTTTTTCAGTTAAACTTTTTACTGTTTTTTCTGATATTGTAATATGTAATTAAAATATTTTATTACATTAAAAAAAATGCTAAATTAAAGCATTTTCACTAGTGGTTTCAGACTTTTGGACCCTATGATAGTGTGACCCTAAAAGTGGGTGAAATATTTAACTGATATTTACACATACACTTACATTTATGCATTTATCAGACGCTTTTATCCAAAGTTACTTACAATAGCGGCACATAAGATTTCAGATGCAAAAATCTCTATGTCCCTCTGATATATATATATATATATATATATATATATGTATGTGTATGTATACGTATATATGTGTGTGTGTCTGTGTGTGTGTGTGTGTGTGTGTATTGGATCATATATATTACTAAACAAATTTAAGTGACATAATTCAGGATGACGTGTTTCAAGTAGTTAAATGACAAAATCTGAAGCTTTTATGCATTATAAAACAGAAAAGAAGGTGAAAAAAGTCTTTATCTTAATAAAGAAAAAAAAAGTTTGATGAAAGTGAGGATGTTCTATACTTATTTTACAATATATTTAGAAAAAGGCTTGGATTAATTAGATCAATAGCTTTTCTAACTCAAAAAGAACATTTATGAAGGAAATTATAGACTGCATTGAAATGAATGTAAATCTGAGGCAATGTTTCTTACAATGCAGGATTTTTTGAGCACTTTTAGGTACTTTGTTGCAGTTTTCTATTATTGCATAAATGGTTGTCTGAGAGCTTTCATCCCAGTCATCCGTCCTCAAACGGAAAGATGAAAGAAATCCTTGCCTGACCCCAGACATTTCCCTCTCAAGATTAGAACACCAGCCAAGACAATGACACTCTTATTACATTAATAATTATGTAAAATGGATAGCCTTTGATCAAACATGTGCCTCCAGAGAAAACATGCTTAATAAAATATTCAAACGATCACTTATCGAAAGTGAAATATGCACCGCAGACATTATATTGAGTTTATGCATCATGGTTTTTGTATTGTTGCTGGTAAATACCTGTTGAAATCAAAACTGTAGTTTGTGACGTTCAGTAGCCAATAGGCAGAGCTGGGTAGATTACTTACAAATTGTAATCTGTTACTGATTCCAATTACATCCATTACATTACACATTTTAGGTAATATAACTACTTTCTGATTACTTTTGCATTACATTTTACCTGTCACATTTATCACATTCATCTTGTACCATATCGCTATAAAAATACAAAGAGAAAATATATTCCATTCATTTGTAAATCCAGTGGTCTATGTTTCCTCTCAATTATCTGTGTAATTATAGTCACTAGTGACTGGTCTTTATGCTAATGTCCACAAAACTGGAAGACTTTCTGAATGTACATAAGTGGTAGGATATTTTAAAAGGGAAAATTTAAAAGATGAAAAAGGAATTAGGGAGAATCGTTAATTATGAATAATTTATTTCTATTGTGTGAATAATATGTAATCATGTAATCAATAAAAAAGTAACTGTTGTCTGATTACGAGTATTTTAAATGTAATATAATCTAATTACAAGTAACTTTTGGAATCTGATTATATAATCCAGATTACATGTAATCAGTTACTTCCCAGCTCTGCCAACAGGGCTGTGATGTAAACGAAAAGCTATTCAAGTTGCTGTTTCCGCACATTATTATTAGTAGTAGTACAGTCTTCAGTACTTCAGCTATGAATATGCATGTTTAGTGTTTATATTTTGTCAGCTGTGTGATGGAGAGCCAAACCATGACAGCAAATTTAATTAAATGTCGATGTATTGTCCAGCAGAAAGCAGACAACAGAATTGAACACGTTGCGTGCTTCAGTCCACATCATCATAAAACACAATGATGTTGTGAACATGACACTGCATTAAAACTACAGCAAACGAATTAACATAAATTGATAAATAACAATTATTCCAGTTTGCAAAATGAAAAAAAAA
>NW_015633542.1:618253-639060 GCF_001515625.1 Sinocyclocheilus rhinocerous
AAACGTGAAGAGTGTTCTCTGTGATATTCTGATCTCTAGATTTTATTCTGGTCTGTTGGGCCCGAAAATCATAAACCCACTCACTTAGAAAAGTAACAGCATGATTTTAGGTATAAATCATTTCCATGGTGCAAATGCATGGATGCATGAAGTTTAATAACTTGGGTGTTGAGTTTGTGCGTGCAACTTACTTTTGAACAGTCAGTCACAAAACCTCCTATAGTGTAGTAACCTACATTGCTAAATCGCTGCTTTTGTCTCCAGTTTTAGGGCTTAAAACAGGTGCATGGATGGAATTAGGACAGACGTTTTTTTCACTAACCAGATATCCATATTAAATACATCAACGTTCCCCAAATTGGAATTGGTTGGCTTTTTACGACCGAAAAGAGTCTGTAAATGCTGCAGTGATTTTTTTCCGGCGGTTCTGTGTTTATTTAATCAACACTGACAGATGAAACGCAAGAAAGACGCTATACAATCACAAATGCAGATGCTAATTAACATAATTCAGCTGAGATTAAGGGTTCATTGATTTATTGAGAGGGATGCGGCTTTTGTTTTCTGACTCATTAATTTATTAAATGATCCATTGTTTGCCTTTTCAGTTCACGTTTAATTCCTCATTCATATCTGCGCTGCACCTTGCGGCGAAGCTTTGTGAACGTCTCATTTATTTGTAATCCTTTCTGCATTTCTCTTCTCAATCACATATTGTTAGTGAATGAAGACATTAGGATGGCAGATATATCACTTAATAACCAGTCTCGAATGCTCATGAATAATGCAGTCGTTTGACTTCACCAAGCTCCGCCTTAAAATGCTATTGACCAATCCTGGCTTAGCAGCTGTTGCTGTGTGTGTAATTATTTGAAAAGTTTATCCTCTTTCTAATGGATTTTTCACAGAAGGAATAATATCCAGTGAGTTTATTATACTATTGACTGGATATTAAGCACATTTTAGCAAAAATGACATCATTCAGTTCAATCTAATGTAAGCAGCAGTAACCAAGAGGGGCGGAGCTTAGCAAAGGGTCAATTCTAATAGAAATTGCTGTGAGATTATGTTGTCAAGCGTTGTTCTCATGATGCATTAGTTGAAATGCTACAAAAAGGGCAAGTCTCTCATTAAAATTAAGATGCTGTTTGTAATATGTTCCCTCGCTGCATAGCGTTGCCAGGTTGGGTTTGTTAATATCCTCCTGGTGTTGTTGTGTGATCCGCTGAGGAAAGTTGACTTCTGCTGTACAAGAAGCGGCTCAGTTGTTTACTGAAGAGTCAATTTGAGGTTAATGGATTTTCTTTTTCCTGTTTGAAACAATTTAGTTTTCTAATAAGTAATTTTCTTGGAAACTGTAATGCGTGACACCTGCGCAGGCTTTGCATATTTGAAATAAACTGTATTAATTGTCATACTTTCTCATGAAAAGTGATGTTGTGGCATATGTTAACAAAGCTCCCCTTTAACATTATATTTTTTTCCTGAGATTCAGAGGTTAATTTAGTTTACTTTCTTCATATTTGCATTGTGAGGTTAAAGTCAAGAAATGGTATTTGCAAATCATTTTATTTCCACAATGTATCTTTCTTTTTTAGTGCTTTTGAAAGACATCTCTTATGCTTGCCAAGGATGCATTTATTTGATCAAAAATACAATAAAAACAGCAATATTGTGAAATATTATCACAATTTAAAATAACTGTTTTCAATGTGATTATATATTAAAATGTAATTTATTCCTGTGATGCGCAGCTGAATTTTCAGCATCATTACTCCAGTCTTCAGTGTCACATGATCTTCAGAAATCATTCTAATATGCTGATTTGCTGCTCAAGAAACATTTCTGATTATTATCCATGTTGAAAACTGTGTCGTGGTGCTTCATATATGTGTGAAAACCATGGAAATTTTTTTTTTTTTTTGCATTTTAATGCATTTTTTTTCCAAGTAGATGGATTCAAAAGAACAGCGTTTATTTGACATTTGAAATTGTATGTAATAGGGATGCACCGATACCACTTTTTTCAGAACTAGTCCGATACGATACTTTAATTTTTGGTACTCGCCGATACCGATACCTGTATTTTCAGAGCATTTGTAATTTTTTAAAATATTGGGTACTGAAACAAAATAATAGTAATAATAATATGAATCATGTTAGCTGGCTTCATTTAGCAAACAGATATTACCTTCAGTTATTTCCACACTTAATTCTACCTGTTAAAATGTATTGTATAAGCTTTTGTTACTTTCAATCTTCATTTTAATGGCGCATTAGAGCTGCTCCATTGCAGCAGCTCAATACTGTAATCACAAAACGTTTTCCTAAAATAATGCAGGGAACCACTCGTTATACATTATACGAGTGCACGCATACTATTTTGGTGATGTAATTTGCGTCACGCGCAGTGTACACGGACCCTCGCGTACGAGTAAAAACCGAAGTTTACTTTGGCCTTAAAGCAAGCTAAACATACGCAGTGAGACGGGGATAGACAATATATCAATACCATATCAGTTACTGGCTGACATTAGAGATTTAAAGGGGTCTTGAACTGTGAAAACCATGGAATTTTTTTTTTTTTTTGCATTTTAATGCATTTTTTTTCCAAGTAGATGGATTCAAAAGAACAGCGTTTATTTGACATTTGAAATTGTATGTAATAGGGATGCACCGATACCACTTTTTTCAGAACTAGTCCGATACGATACTTTAATTTTTGGTACTCGCCGATACCGATACCTGTATTTTCAGAGCATTTGTAATTTTTTAAAATATTGGGTACTGAAACAAAATAATAGTAATAATAATATGAATCATGTTAGCTGGCTTCATTTAGCAAACAGATATTACCTTCAGTTATTTCCACACTTAATTCTACCTGTTAAAATGTATTGTATAAGCTTTTGTTACTTTCAATCTTCATTTTAATGGCGCATTAGAGCTGCTCCATTGCAGCAGCTCAATACTGTAATCACAAAACGTTTTCCTAAAATAATGCAGGGAACCACTCGTTATACATTATACGAGTGCACGCGTACTATTTTGGTGATGTAATTTGCGTCACGCGCAGTGTACACGGACCCTCGCGTACGAGTAAAAACCGAAGTATACTTTGGCCTTAAAGCAAGCTAAACATACGCAGCGTGCACACGTTTGTATTGGTGCAGAACGAGAGAGACACTTACAGCCTAGCGCATTTCACCCAGTCTGCTAGTTTCACTTCTGCTTTAAATAAAGTTGTGTATGCTTGACGTTTAAAATAAAGTTTATAGTGAATGCTCCTATAATTTTTGTTTGTTTTATATTTACGATTTTGTTTTAATCCAAATGCATGCGCTAATGGAGCGAACTGCAATCAAGATCATGCAACAGAAGTGTGCGCTCTCAGACTCTCTCTCTCGCTCTCCTTACCGTCAAATAACTTTAGTAACTTGTGCATTGTTTTACTTACTTGTTTTTGACATATCCGACCGAACTACAAACTTTCCAGTGATGTCTGTGAGATATTCACTCGACAAGCTCGCGCATCTGTGCAGCCGCGTGCTCAATCCACTCAGCACGCTCTGCTTATCAACTCGGGCACATCTGCTATACAGGCGTGACTATTGAATGTTTAACATTATATTAATTACTTACATGTACTTCATAGACATCCTTAATCTCTAATAACTCCATTCTACTCTTTGTTGTTCTGTTTTCAGTGTTTCTTTTTCTGGACACCGCTCTATTCACACGCTGTTTGGTATCGGCTTTTGGTATTGGGGTTTTATTTTTACGAGTATGAGTACAAGTACAGGAGAGCAGTATCGGGCCCGATACCGATACTGATACCAGTATCGGTATCGGTGCATCCCTAGTATGTAACATTATAAATGTCTTTACTGTCACTTTTAATTCTCTTTTTGATCTTTTTCATTTCAAAAGATCAAGGAAGATTAGATTATTCATAGCATGATGTCTATTCTAATCTTATAGTCTTGTTTGTCTCTCGTTGTTCCTTTAGTCCTGGTGCTGCTGATCTTGACCCTCAAGCGTCACAGGAAGGGCCAGCTCATGTCTGAAGACGAGGAGGACATGCGCGACAACGTCATCAAATACAACGACGAGGGTGGCGGCGAGCAGGACACCCAGGCGTATGACATGAGTGCCCTGCGCAGCCTCTACGACTTCCCCGAGGTCAAAAACTCAGATTCGGGCCCCGACCTGCGCCCGGTCCCGCAGTGGATCCAGAACAGAGTGGTTGGAGATGGCGGCCCGGCTGACTTCTCGGTTTTCAAAGGCTACATACGCAAGAAGGTGGAGCAGGCGGACGCGGACTTGTCGGTGCCGCCGTACGACTCGTTCCAGACTTACGCTTTCGAGGGCAGCAGCTCGCCGGCTCTCTCGCTAAGCTCCATCCATACGCTGTCTACCCCCTCGGAGCAGGACTTCTCGTACCTCAGCGACTGGGGGCCGCGCTTCAGGCAGCTGGCGGGATACTACGCCCCGGCCCAACCTGAGGAAGAAGGGTCCTAGCACCATCCTGTGAACAGCATCCCGTCATTTTTTTCTCCCTGCAGTTCCCAGTTTGGATCCCAGTCAGTCTGGAGAGTTTTAATGTCACCCGTTACACTTTGTAAAGTGACTTCTCATCTTGTAGAAAAGTTCAGGACAAATATTGAAGGAGAAAAACAACTAGGCCGGGTGCTGGGCAAACCTCCAACATCTCACCTGTCAGCGAGAGCAAGAGGAACGGGGCCGTGCCATATAAACCATGAAAAACACTCATTCTTTGCTCTTTTTTTGGTGATTTCTTTGCCCATCTGTGGAGATAAATGACTTTAAGTCATCAGGATCCAGACGGATTCAATGGAAAGACTTTTTAATCACCAACATTTAAAAAGAACCTTAAATAAATATGTATTTATTTAAAGAAAAACGAACAAACAAAAAAAAAAAAGTAAAACGATATTTATGTATTTATTGCTTTCTATTTATTTATTTATTCATCCTGGCAATGGACTGAAATACAAAAATGGACAATGTTCTGATTAATTCGTCAGGGTGACAGACAAGGACTGAATATCCTGTGGCTAAAAAACTAAAACTAAAAAAAAAAAAATGAGTTGGGGTGGGATCGCTGAGAGTATCAGTGACAGTAAATCAGTCTTGAAAATCTTTGTATTTATTTTTTAGAAACTCTTTTTGTAAAATACGAATTGTTTCTGCTGGAGAAAAGTAACGGCTGTTGGGGCGAATCTCACAACATGTCAAAATCACGCTTCACCCCCAAATCAAGAGAATAAAATAAGAAATGACATTTTGCATGAAGAAGATGAAGTCTGTTTTAATTGTGTTTATGGCGATTAAGCGTTTTGCCTCCAAAATTACTGTAATGCATCTAGATGTTTCACTTTTATGTATTTTTCACTATTCTCAGTAAGATTCTCTGGACTGTAATATAGTTAAATTACTGCAGTTTTTATTGCAGTAATAAAAATTTGGGGAAAATGTGCTTAATTGTCATAAAAAATTATGTTACCGTATAAATAGGCTTCGTTTACTTTCAGCAAAGTATAATTGAATATTTCTTTCTTTAGATTTTGGAGTGAAATATGACTCTTTGACGGGTTTTGTGAGCATTGGTTTTGTCTTGTCATACCTTTTGTGTGTTGTGTTGCTTTTCAACTAATTATCCAGAAATTTTTTTGTGAATGTTGCGTTCGGCATTGAATCTGTTTTCAAGGGGAGTTTTGAAAGACAAGACAACATGGCACAATACACGACAAGAAACAAACGAGGCCATCTGACAGGTTCTTTATCCATTATTGTTTAAATATCCCAAGATATACATGTTCACCGATGATTTGTACGTGTACCGAGACATTTCCAGATTGCTTTCCTTTGGGTGATTTGATTGGTTTTTGATCATTCTGTGTTGGGTTGAGGATGATGAACTAGAGACGGGGTGCAGTGGTCGTGTTTTTCCCTGAACCAGCACCCTTAAATGTCCACCCAAAAATGCAGATGTATGGCTAAAATACAATTGAATTAATCAATAAATATTTACAGTTTTTCAAAGGTTTCTGGGGTGACTTTGTGGGCCACAAAAGATTGCATACTGGACGATAAATTGCACTAAAAATATGTCCAGGTCACATTTTAGCCCAAACTCAAAAGAAAAGGAAAAATAAATAAAATAAATAACGATAGACAGTGATTGTTTTTTGTTTGTTTGTTTGTTTTTTAGAACCTTTTTTTTTTATTTTTCATGTTGACCTTATTTTAATAACAATTAAACATATTTTGGTTCCAAATTTTCATTCTCATCTCTGTTAAGCATCCTTATTTATTATTTTATTTATCCTTATTTGTTTGTTTTGTAATTCTCATTGTTCTCCATGGTGATTATCATTACTATAATACCTTTATAAAATTATATAATAAATTATTTTTTTTTATTAAAATTTGCATAAATTAATGGTAACACAATAAACATATCTGTAATTTATAAATAACAATTTAAATATTATAAACATCTTTTTGGCCTTTACAATAATGAGAATTGTGTGTGAAAATTCTCATTTGGATTAATGCAAAAATGAAAATTTGCTGAAAATGTCCTCACCCTCAGTTCATTCAAGATGTAAATTAGTGTTTCTTCATCAGATTTGGAGAAATGTTGCATTCTCATTCTGACGGCACCCATTCACTGCAGAGGATCCATTGGTGAGCAAGTGATGCAATGCTACATTTCTCCAAATCTGATGAAGAAACAAACTCTGATGGTCTGAGGGTGAGGACATTCTCAGCAAGTTTTCATTTTTGGGTGAACTATGGTCGATGGAAAACCAGGGAATTGTTGCTATAAACCGACAGTGATGTTGAATACAGGGAAGTTGCTTTAACACACAATGTAGCAGCAGATGTTCTCATTTTACTGGAGCTTGTTTTTGCTTTCAGCCGCGCATGCATTTGATGGATGAGTTCGTATGGCAGTGTATAAACCTACACACGTCAGCGGCCACCCAGAGCAAGTCCAGAGAGATGTTTCAAAACACAGCGTTCGTTCAGAATCAAAATAGTTCAAGCACAGATAGGAAGGACATCAAAACAGCCTGCAATTACAATGAAAATGCAAGACTAATGCAGGCCGAAGACAGAATCATACCGTAGATGATTCATCCAATCTACTCATGTTTTATTAAAAGGTAACGGGGAAATGACAGAATGGAATTACGTGTTCTTTAACCCTGATCTTCATTGACAGTCGTCCGTGCGGGATCATTATGCTGTTAAAGGAATGCCGAAACCCCACAGCCATAATGAAATCCTCATCAAGCAAATGTCACGGAGAGGCAGCCGCCGACTAATGCAATGACAGGCGCGCAAAAGAACAAGAGTGTGTATCTCTCCGAGGCAACGTGTGTGTGTGTGTGTGTGTGTGTGTGAGTGTGAGTGTGTGCGTGTGTGTGTGTGTCCCCACAAGGATAGCTGACCAGACTGTGTGTGTGTGTGTGTGTGTGAGAGTTTGTCCATGTTTTGTCCTCGTTGTTTAATTTAAAGCACACAGATTCATTCCTCTGTCAACATTTCCTGGAAAACATTTTAAGCATCGTACTTTGAATTAATGAATTCTTCACATTAATTTGATGCAATAATTTGTAGTGAGGTCAATTTGTAATTCTGTTCGATAATCATTTTCATTTTATGGCTGATATTTTAGATCAGTGTTGTTTTAGTATCAATTATGTATTACTATAGTAGTTATTATTATATAGTATTTATTAATATTTTGAATTTTCAGTCCTCATTTTTATTTTAGATAATTGTAGTAATTTTGTTTTGTGCTTTTGGAATTGTTGTTAGTTTTTATTCCACACATATGTTTCTTTTACAAATTTATTTTTTTATTTCAGTTCAGTTCCCCTTCAGGAACTCGAGCTGCGTCGAAACGCTACGGGAACGCCTCCAGCGTGACCACGCTCTGAATCACATGTGTAATCAGTCCAATGGATGGGCGAGACGTCACGGGCGGGGTGACGTAGCGACCAGGAAGTATAAAAGCACGTGCGGTGAAACCGGCGTCAGCTTTCTGTCATTCAGCAAGCGCTCTGTGTGTGTCAGTCTTATTTGGTGTTGTCTGTCCATTATCACTTATCATATGTACGCGAAAACTGCGTATCATATGCACGGCAACAAATTTCGTATCATATGCACGCGTAAACTGCGTATTATATGCACGCCAAACACATGCGTATCATATGCACGCCAAAGTCCATTTTTGCGTATCAATACCACGAGTTTTCGTTTTTATTTGGCGTACTATTTATACGCATTTTCATGAGACCGGTCTCAATATTTATATTTTATTTTAGATTTCAGTAAAACTTTTACATTTAAGTTTTTCCATATAATATGTATATTTGATATTATTAAAACTTTATTTCAATAATGAAAACATTTTAATAATTTTAGTTTTAGTTAACCTATAATAGCACTGTTCTAAACTATTTAACATGAATATCCACTAGGTAGGGGTTGAGATGATTAGCATCACTCCCACTGTGTTGATCCCAATGATAAAATCAACCAGAGCGATTTCTATAAATGATTGTGCAGTGAGACACAAATCGAATCTATCTACAAATGTTGATATTAACGTGACGTGGCGACAGAGCAGAACATCATTCAGTGAAAACAGAGCCAGAATGATTGTCTGTGGAACAAGCATGCTTACATACGTTTCAGGGCTGCGTTTCCCGAAACCTTCTTAACGCTACGTCGTTCGTAAGTTATACCTTAAGTTGTACCTTTACGTTAATACGTGTTTCCCGAAACGTTCTTAGTTAAGTATACCTTCTGTAAGTCATTCGTTCGTAAGGTTAGTCTGGACCAGTCTTAGCTATACATTATCGCTGTTCACAGTTCACTCCGCTAGTGGCCACCACTGTGCAAAAACCTTCTTCACATTTCAGTCGATACGATTGTAATTCTGTGGCAAGAAAAAGTGCAGAACCAAGTAAATATTACAATTCTAAAGTTGCAATACACCCAGTGTTCAGTTAGTGTTCAATAAATTGAGTGTTTTTATGCAAACCCGGTGACTAATTGGCCTTGTGGACGGGACACTTATCGCCATCGCCAACCCATCAGCGCTCGACCAGGCCTTCATAATATATATGAACATGATAATATAAATGACTCTTTCAAAAGCAAGCGAAGCCTAAAAGCCAGTTAATGTAGCTGACTAAGGCAGAATACTTTTGGCCATGAGGTTGCAGGTTCGCACACTTGCAAAATTATACATATACATAAACACACACACACACACATATATACTGTATATGTGTGTGTGTGTGTGATATCCAAGGTTGCATTTAGTTTGAAATTTGGATTATTTTATAAATGCAGTGAGCCCCGATAAATGCAATTTCTAATATTTCTAAAGTGTTTCTTTATAATGAACATCACTTTACCCGCTCTATAACGCAGTGAAAGAGCTCCTGTATTGAACAATCGATTCTCGAGCCATCGATATCAACCTATTCAGCACCACCGCCATGGACAGTACCTGCTAACATCGCACGTAAGAAGGTTTACCTTAAGCAACATCCTAAGGTATAGTTCGGGGAACACGCCTAGAACAGGTATACCTTTAGTTAAGATATACCTTTAGAGTCTTCGTAGCGAGCTAAGAGACAACGTTATCGGGAAACGCAGCCCAGATCGAGAGAGTCAACATGATCTGGAGTAGAAGGGTTCTGTGTTGTCATCCTTCATGAGAGAAATGATAAGCGTTTGTTTGCTCGATCAGGATTTGTTTGCGAACAATTATAAACATAGATATCCGTTGAGTCGCTCTGAAGAGCAGAAGAATCCAACTACTTAGATACTCTACGTGTTGGACTCGAATGAGAAACTTACACACTCAGGTCAATCATCACGGGTAATCTGTGATTTAATAGGTTTTATGCTTAGAATGTAGAATCTGATTGGATGAGCTGTGTTTGAAGATGTGCTAAAATAACTGATATACACAGACCTCTAAATTAAAGTTGCATAAATCATTAACAGTCAGTTTTGCAGAATAATAGATCATTGTGATTGTTATATAGTTTGTTCAGCCCAAAATGTAAATTAATTTACTCGCCCTCATGTTGTTCTAAATACTATATGTTTGACTTTCTATCTTGTGTTAAAGACAAAAGGAGAAATTTGTACAGTAAGCATGTTTACAATTCTGTTTTTGCATACAAATTAAATATACTGAGGTTTTACAGTAAATAGTGAACTATATTCCAGACCTACTAAACTCAAGATAGAATTTTTATTATTATTTATTTATTTTATTTTATTTTAGATCCAAATTCACTATTCTTTGTCTCTATTTACTGAATAAGTGTTGATGTAAAAAATGGCAAACACAACTGTTCCCCTGTGTCACATAACCAACAATGCAGATGTTTTTAAAATATTTTAAAAGAGGTCTTATCTCACCAAGGCTGGATTTATATGATCAAAAAATACAGTTAAAACAGTAATATTGTGAAATATTATTACAATTCAAAGTAGCTGTATTCGATGTGAATATATTGTAAAATGTAATTTATTTCTGTGATCAAAGCTGAATTTTCAGCATCATTACTCCAGTCTTCAGTGTCACATGATCCTTCAGAAATCATTCTAATATGCTGATTTGCTGCTCAAGAAACATTTCTGATTATTATCAATGTTGAAAACAGTCGTGCTGCCCAATATTTTTGTGGAAACGGTGATACTTTTTATTTCTCAGGATTCACAGATGAATAGAACATTTAAAAGAAAAGCATTTATTTGAAATACGAATCTTTTGTAACATTATAAATGTCTATAATGTCACTTCTGATCAATTTATTGCATTCTTGCTGATCAGAAGTATTAATTTCTTTTCAAATAAATAAATGTGGGTTTGTTCCTCAAACAAAGCATTATATGACATCAGAAGAGTAATATAGTGCACAAGTCCTATTGACTACTTTTGGTGCTTTTTTTGTTTTGTTTGTTGTTGTTGTTGTTTTTCTTTTTTAAACTTGCTGTTAAAAATCATCATTCACAGTCATTGAACTGTAAAAACAGTAAACTGGACATTCTTCTAAACATCACCTTTCATGTCCACAGAAGAAAGAAAGTCATAAAGGACTGGAACAACATGATGGTGAGCAAATTATCTTTTTTTTGTTGTTGTTGTTCTTAAAATATCCCATTTATTGAGCAGTATTGGTTGTGATCACATGCTGTTGTTGCTGTTTTGTAAAAGCAACAAACCCTTCACCTGTGCTAAAATCACAGTCTTTAGTGACTTGTTGTTTCAATATGATTCTCCAATCAACTTCTAGTAACTATAGGCACACTGTTAGTCAGTTCAAAAGGTGAAGTAGTTTTCTCACCTCAAGCACTGTGAGCATTCGTCAGCATTCAGCGATCGCTCCACACCGTCATGACAATGTTCTGGACATTTCCAACACTAATTAACTGTGGCGACATCCACTTTGCAGTTAGATGAAAGAACACAGCAGCCAATTTACACCCTTTACACCCGCTGTGCAGGCATCATGCACACTAATAAGGGCACAGAGTCAGGGCTGAAGTTTGCGTGCCTCAATTAACTGGCTGTGTTTCGCTGTCAATAATGGAGTAGCCTTTTTTGGGGTTCAGTGCAGAATATAATTCAAAATATTTACAAAGTATAAAAGTATCAAAATGCTACTAAAATAACTGGTTCTAAGTGCAAAGATTTTTGGTTGTGTAGTTCACGTGCCAGTGGAGAATCTACCATTGAGATGAATGAGAATGCTAATGGCTGTCTTTCTCCAGGTATTACAAACTCCTTCAGTCAAAGTGACAGTCTGTCAGACGGCGGGATAATGATGTGATTCCGAACGGAACGGAGGAGGAAGTGCGGCAATCTCTGCTGTAAGTATAATCAGGAATGGAAATGCATTTGATGTGTATTTGCATCCCTGCTGCGTGTGTGTAAAGTGTGTTATTTACATCATGCTGGGCTTATTTCATAGTTCATCGTGTTTGCCAATGCAAAAGACATAAAAATCCAACTGTCAGTGCATGGCTTTGTTCCTGGAATTCAGCGAGGAACGGGTTCACCATGAGGGACTCTGGATCTAAACGCATCTGTTTGCCGCAGCATCAGAAGCGAGGAGCTCAGCTTTTATGAAGACTTAACAAAAAGAGCCGCGCACAGGCTTCCCTGTTCCTGGAGAAAAACAAAAAAAACTGTGAATGGGCCACATCAGAAAAACACAGCAGCAGTCGACATGAAATGCCGTTCCCGACCCATTTGACTTCAGTAATGTCACACATTTCTGAGTGAAAGAGGATTTTCATTCATGTAGATTTGATTTTATCCATTAGGAATTGATTAGATGGACAGAAAATGTGACATGAGTAGAGGAGAGAAGCTGAAAAGCCTCAGGATTTGTGAATGCTTACATTGCTTGTGTGCAATTATTAGGCTGCATTTTATTTGCTCAAAAATACAATGAAAACTGTAAAATTGTGAAATGTGTTTGAATACATTGTAAGATGTAATTTGTGATCAAAGCTGAATTTTCAGCATCATTACTTGCAAATGTGCACTTATGTACAATTTACAAAAGTAAGCTGAAATGCATTCATATCGCATCAAATGATGTGTTCTGTATTTATTTATATATTTATTTTGTTGTGTGCAGGTGTGAATTCCAGTGTTAACTGTGATGTAAATATCCCGTAACACACACACACACACACACACACCTGTTGTTCTACCAGTTTGACCCACTCTCAGTATAATCTGCTTTCTAAATGTTTACTGACAGATTGGAGTCCTGCAGCTTTGTTTTGCATCGAGGCCTTCCTCACTGCTACAGAGAATTCATGCAAAGCCTGCTGGGAGCTTCATGCTTCGTCTGCCCATTGGCCAAGAACCTAGTAGTGTGTTAGTGATGGGTAAGTGACGTCAGCAACCTTTTAGACATGTAGTGGCATTTTTAATTTTTAATAAATCTGTATGTATTAATTATATATTTTATTAATTAATCATAATTTTCATATTTATTAATGCATATTAATATTACTTATTTAATATTTATTTAATACATATTAATAAAATATATAAATTATTAATCAAAATTAATAACATATGTATGTGAGTGTTTTCATATTTATTAATATATTTCACTTTAATTCCATAATTTGTTTTAATTATATTATAATAATTGATTAAATATAAGTATAATTTAAAAAAATTGAATGGAAATAACGTAAAACAATAATTGATATATAAATAAAGGTATATATAAACATAAATCATATATACAGGTTATTTAATTATATGTATTTTGTTTTATAAAGATATCATTTAAATATATATTATAATCTAGAATATATATTACAGAAATATAAAAAATATAACAGAAATATTTATATATGCATATACTTTGCCATGAAAAAGGTTTTTTTTTTTTTTTTTGCATGAACTATTCTTTAAAATTGCTTTCAACAAATGGTTTACATGTTGATATCACCTCCTCAATGACCAGTTCATCCCCAGCAGACATCTATTTTTATGCACAGACTGAAAGTATGATTGTGAGAGCAGCATAAGTCAGTTGGCGATGGACATAGTTTGATGACGGCAGAAGCAGAAAGTGTCCAGCCAGCACTCTGAAATTCAGGTTCCCATCCACAATGAACGCCCTCAAGATTTATTGTCAAATTAATGGAATTCCCTGCGCACCGAAGCCCGGTGGGTGGACGGATGTAAGCACATCTGCGGCTGGAAGTGTCGACGCTGCAAAATCATCAAACTAAACGTTTCATCGCTGACAGAGACACGTGTACATTTGTCCACAGTCGTGCATCAGTGAAAAATCAAAGCGAGAAACCCAGATCAATACGGACTAAGAGAGCTGCGCTTGTAGCATTACTTCTGATGCATCTCAGTGTTTTTACTATTCAGAATGGGTAAAATTAGCAAATGACTGTGACTGTGATTTTTTTTTTTCTTTCTGGTCCTCAAATCTGATTGGCTGAGAGGAGTGTGATATTCTAGTGATAACAGAACTCCTACCGTTTCACCATTTGTATCACTCCGCTTGCAGTATTTCTCACTTGGAGTTTCATGGCAGATGCCCAAATCCACTATATATTTTTTAAATAATACTGTTTTTGTGTCACGGAATGTAGTTTTAAGAGGTTTTTTTAGGCGAGAATGTACTTGTTTAGACTTCAAATATGCGGTTTGTTAATAAAGATAACGTCTATTTAAAATTTTGCTTCGATGTTTTCGACGTCAGCGGGCGTTCAGCGCTCATGAACCCGCCGAGAGCAGCCTCACCTCGGCCAGATCTTCTCAGATTTGCCGCTGGCTCTGATGTCTCTATAGTGGTTAAACATGATATATAATTTGTTTTGGGTAATTCTAACGGGCAGTCTTTAGTCTCATTAATCTATTATTTGTTCCAGAGCAAATAGTTTTGGCTGAGGGCAAAATCTCATCATGTTATATTTTATGTAACTCCAATGCTGTATATCAGAGCGCTGCCTTTGTACTTTTGACTGAATTGCCTAGCAACTTTTATGATGGCTGTTGTTGTTGTTTATAAATATTATTAGTCAATAAATCATATTTAATATAAATAATAGTAGTATTTAGTACTGGGAAACTGTTCGTGATGGTGATTTTAGTTACATTGTTCCTCCATTAGATGGCGACAAGAGACTGTTTTTCTGTGAGTCAGCAGCTTTAAAGACTTTTATATTGAAAGAGACTGAAACGCTGTTGTAAACAAGGAAGTTCTATTTACTTTCATCAACAGCTTGTAAACGCAGTTAACAAATGCAGTGAGCAGCGCTGTCATCAGAAATCAGGATGACAGAAATCAGGATAGTACAACAAAGATATCGCTTCCTCAGCGGGCATTCAAACTAATGTTTTATATGAGATTGAGCTGAAGAATGCAGGTAATCACACTCTCATTCCATCTCTCTCTCATAATACTCAACTCTACATAATACAGTGAGCTTTTAATACAGTGATACAATTAGCTTTCAAAAACTCAACGTTCCTTCGTTACTAAAGTTCTAAAGTGACGTTCTGGAATTAGTAACGGATCTTCAGCTCAGTTGTTAAACTGTCAAACTGAGATTTGAATCTGTGGCAGAAGGAAGTAGTCCCGCACAAAAGAGGGTTTTTAAAGACACTCCGTTGTTGTTTCTTATATATTAACACACTCATTTGCATTTACATTTAATCATTTAGCAGATGCCTTTATCCAAAGCAACTTACAAATGAGAAGAGCAAACAGAAGCAATTCAGGCCAATAGGAGGGCAACAGTACAAGTGCTGTAACAAGTCTCAGTTAGTCTAGCACAGTACACATACCAGTTTTTTTTTCCAGAAAATGTTAGCATTCTCATTTGACTTTTAGCACTGTTGTCATTGCTAGGAAATCTTTGTTTGTTCACACTCATGCCGTCGAACTGTTGTATAAACGCAATATCACACTCGTAGCTTTGAGATATGGCTGTATGTCAGCGTGCTGTGAATGTGATTATCTAAGGTCGAATCACAGCCGTGCCGATATACAGCCATATCTCACGGCTACAAGTGTGATATTGCTCATATATATATTTTTTCTATAATTATTAAATAAACATAACATTTAAGGTCAGTTAAGTTATTTTTTAATACTATTATATTATATTATATTATATTATTTCAATTAATATTATTTTATTTCAATTTAATTAATTAATTAATTCATTCATTCCCCTGACCACTTACCCTGGCATTTATACCCCTATTTTTCCCTGATATTAGGCGAATGCACAAAGAACATGCACATGTATAGTTTGAAAGGACCCGAATGGTAAAGTTTGCTGTAGGCTAAATGCATGGCATGTTTAGATTATGAGCAGGTTTTTTTTTGAACCAAATGCATTGCCAATTCAAATGAACCCTGACTTTAGCTCTCTAAATGAAGAGGTTTGAGGTTTATGTGATACAGACTGCTGCAGGTATCTTCATCAGGAATTCCAGTCAGGATAATGCTCCAAAACTCATGTGTTCTTAAAGTAAAGTCAATCCCCCGTAATCCAGCTCATCTGCACTCAACGGCTGAGACAAGCCCAATACCTGGAAACATGGCCTACACTTGTCTTTTTTAATTAAAATTAGCAGTTTATAATGGGCTTTTCTGCTTTGGTGGAGGCAGTGGAGATACGACTGAGTGTGGTGTTGTGCTGGAATCAGAGAGAAAGCTGATGGAGATGTAGAAGTGATCTCAACAGACTTTAGTCAGAGTAGATGGTAAATAAAATTTTAACTACACTGTGGAATTGGAATTTTTCTTCTTCTTTTAGTATACCTTGTGTACTATTATAGTATTTATTAATATTTTGAATTAGCTTTTAATATATTCAGTTTTCATTTTAATTTTAGTTTAAGTTTTAGTAATTTTGCTTTGTGATTTGGTCATTTTTTTATTATTATTATTTTTCAGGATTTCTATTTAACTTTATTTTAATTTCAGTTTTTGTAATTTTGTAATTCAAGATAAACTTATTTTCTTTCAGTAAATTTTCCAATGCAACATTTCTCATTTTTAATTTCTAGTTTTTTTAGGATGTAAGTGTTTTAAGATGCAAACATAGAATTCAGAGGAAAGAAGTGAGAATTGTGAGATAAAAAAGTTGCAGTTACCTTATTTATTTGTTTGTTTGTTTATTTGTTTATGCCATGGAAATGGGTTTCCATAGTTAACAATAATAATACTGTATTATATATATATATATATATATATAGGTATATGTGTGATATGTTTATAAATATTGAGATAAATAATTAAAGAACTGACAAATATTTGTGGCAAATAAAGGTTCGTTTTAAGTATTTTTTAGGCATTTTACATGCTATCAAGCATTCATTTGCTATCATTATATCTCACACAGCCTCATTTTGAGTTATCAATTCAAATATGCCGTCTACTCTTTCCAAACGCTGGACAGGGATCACGCTGCGCTGTGCTGGGTTCTCTTAGTGTGCTGTAAACTGAGTTATATGGATTATCAGCTGATGCAGCAGAAATCACTGCCATACAGGAGAGAGACACATGGGTCAAAATATTTGATAAGTTTAATTTTTGGTCAGTTGAACTCCTTTGAGACTAAATGTTTTCTTGAAGTCCTCCTGCGATTTTAAGATAATAGCTAAATAATTTAAGAGCACATTCGCAAGCAAGGTTATAGTTAACTAAAACTAAAACCATAACAAAAATCCATTACTTTGAACTAAAATAATTAACTGAAATGAAATATTTATTTGTATTATTATTATTATTATTATTACTGTTTTAGCTAGTTGTCAAAGTAACAGTTTTTAAATTGACTTTAACTTGATGTACTAAAATAACTAAAAATAAAAAATAAACATAAAAATAAAATATTAAATAAAAATTAATAACAATAAAATTAATAAAACTATATAAGTATAAAAAAGTAATAAAAATGACAAAAACACACAACAAAGGACTCAACTTTAACTAAAATGAAATAAAAATGGATCAAAATAAAAACTAATTCAAAATCTTAATAAAAACTATAATAGTATCTCATTGAGGTCATGGGTTCTCTAATGTTCAAATGCATAACATATTTAATCTTATTTAGTAAGTGTTTTATTTTGATGTTTTATTTATTTACAGTTATTTATTTGACAATTTTATTGTTTAATTAATTATTATCAACCCATGAACCCCATTTGGTAAACCTTGACTTCTGTGATTTTGAGTTAATTATTAGATAGCAACACATTCGCAAACAGAGTTATAGTTAACTAAAACTAAAAGTAAAAAAATAAAATAAAATGTTACTTGACAAAATAATCGTTAACTAAAATAAAATATAAAAAATATTTTATTTGAGTTATTTAGCTATTATAACTATATTTTTAATTTGCTTTAACTTGTACAAAAATAACTAAAATGAAAATAAAATTTAATAAAACGTATATAAACATAAAAATGACAAAAACGCAACAAAATGAATCTAAATTAAAATGAAAATGGAAAATAAATTTAAAAAAGTTTTAAAAAGTTTAAAGTTTATTTAGTAACTGATTAATTTACAGTTATTTATTTGACATTCATATTATTTAATTAATTATCAATTCATGAACCTCTGTTTGGGAAACCTGCTGGCTTGTTTTAGTTAGAGTATTGAAAGTGTGTCACTTCTCCAGTCTCCAGTCAGCACTTTCCGAGGAAATCACCCTCCCGATGTCTTACTTATAGCTGTATATATTATTTAACATTGAAGCACTTCACCTTTAACACCAAACTAGGTTTAGATATTGTGCTTTCATCCACCATTGATTTTTTTTTTCTGCCCTAATATTCCTCACACTTTGCTGTGAAGAACCAACCATCACCAGCGCTGTCCTCCGGGACGAACCGTACAAGATAGTGTTCAGCTTTTGAAAAGCCTCGACCAAACCAGCCGCTTACAGAGCTTTGACTCGACGCTCAGTGTCTGAAAGTCATTTCCATCTCAATGACGCACATCTCAACATCCCTCGAACAGAGATAGAACAAATAAGCCAATAATTAGACGTGATTCCGTCTTGAGGACCCCATATTAGCATGATAATGAGAAAGTAATTAGTCATACCTCCAAGAGAGAGAGAGAATCGACCGGCTTCGCAAAGTCAGCTATATTGTTATATCACTTTTCCAACTGTTCTGATTGAAAGAATTGTCATGTCGTAAAACTCATCGGCGCCTCGGAGGAGCCTTTGTGGCTTTACGAAATGAAATAATGTGCGCCGCAAGCTGGGTATTTGGGCGAGCAGAATTACGGGGCGAGGGGAGTAATTACATTTTATTGTTTCCCGCGTTCACCTCTGTTCTCCAGCCGTAGCTCATCACGCTCCTCGCCATCAGCCTCCCTCTGAGAACATCCTTTATTATGACACTCTCCTCCCCACATAGAGTAAATCTGATCCCCTTTCATTATGCAAATCAATTTCATTTTGGGCGAGAAAGCAGGGAGTTGGCGAACAAAGATGGATGAAAAGGACGCAGAGGGCCAAAAATTGGAAGCAGGAATGTGGTCCTGGATGAATTTTTTCGCTGTAAATCAATTTCGCTTATGTGTCTTCTCAGTGTTATGTCAGTTTTATATTCCACGTGCATTTTTCAAGAGTTTAGACAAACGTTTTTCCTGAGGTTGTTCAAATCAGTCATTAAAGAGTCTGAGAGTTATAGTTACAACATGACACTCTGACAATAATATATTTAGTCGGAAAAGGAGCTGAACTGCAAGCCAAAGGGTTACGGGTTGATTTATCGGCCATGAAGCGCGTGAGAAAGAAAAATCATTTTAAAATCTCAATCGGTTCTCCTGCTTCTCAGATGATTCTCCTGAGAAAGTGACTTCTTCAGAAGAGATGTAAATAATGCTTCGAACCAGGCTCAGGATCCTCGTTTTCACGAGGGAAGAGGTTCATTTATGACTGTTCATGCACTTAAATCACTGACTGCCACATATTTAACATTCTGGCGGGTAGTTTTGTAGGTAATGTTAGGTAGTTAGTGGCTGATTAGGTTGAAGTGAAGCTGGACAGTAAAGGTCGAGTTCACCGCTGATTTGATATCAAGTTAATAAAATCAGTGAAGTCATTAATTAATATGGAAACAGATTAGACCCTCTTTCTGTTGCATATATTGGCTTACATTTGCAATTTTAGCTAATGACAAATAAATAATTAAGTAAGTAATAGTATAGTTATATATACATATATATATATATATAGAGAGAGAGAGAGAGAGAGAGAGAGAGATTATACACTAAATTATACATATTATATCGTTCCTATTGTGTAATATGAATATTATTATATTTTGTATTTATTTGGTATTTTGTATTGATTTGATTGTTGTAATTATTTAATATTTATACTTACACATACACACACATAGTGTGTAATATGAATATTATGATCAATATGAACATTATTTTATTTTTGGAAAGTGTATATGTATGCAGAATTTAGTTAAAAGTATTATTTATTTGTTGTATTTATTTATTTTCCACATACAGTATTCCACATACATGCAGTTTATATTATATATAATATATGGATGGTTGATAATACTCTAAATTATAATAGTGCTTTTTGAAGGTGTACATTTATCATTTATTTATATATTATTTATTTTAATATGTATGTTAATGAAGTTTGGATTTTATGAATTGGGCATAAATGTATTATTTTATTTTTCATGTTCATTTATCAACCCCTGGTCACCGTCCAAAAGAAAATAAATACATGACAAAGAGCACCGGATGAGATAAATGGGAGCATTACTGTAGTAATAATTCTCGAACATTACCACTTTGCCCTTGCCACGGGTCACATTACCCTGGAGCTGCTCCTAAGGGATCGCACACGCAATCAGTCTTCTGTAAGTCTCTCTGGAAGAAAGTGTCCATTAAATACCACATTACCACCGCGTCACAATCAAGTCTAAAGAATTCAGAAATCTGCATGACGTTCTCCTTCACGTCTTTCACTGACAGATGAATTTATTTCCAGAGTGTCTCGCTGCATTTCCCAATCAACTTAATTGAATTGTTGGTGGGCAGAGGAAGCCAAAATTATCGTGCGACTTACAGATTGATCAAAGCGAGGCTCCCTCCGAGCGGGGTCACGACCTCTCTCCACATGCGCCGCTGACTGACGCCGAGCTGTCTCAGCATGCCTGCTGATGCCAACGGCACAG
>NW_015633542.1:639216-640847 GCF_001515625.1 Sinocyclocheilus rhinocerous
CACACACTCACACACACACACACACACACACACACACACACACAGCACACTACACACACACTCACACACACACACACACACACAGACAGTCGCCACTGGCAAGGTTAGCATCCTCCCCTCCCTCCTGTCTTTGATTGAAAATAATGAGGATGTCACTTTGCAACCAAGAGTTTCATTATGCAGACAAATATATTTTTTGAATTAATTTAGATTTGCTAGAGTTACAGACTGCTAGATTTTGTAAGTTTTGAGTTTCAAAAGCTTCCAGCTGCACTTTATTAAAATGCATTTATGAGTTCAAGCCAGCTGCATTCACATTTAAGGTTCCAGTGTTCTTTTTTTAATATTGTCTAAATAATGAGAATGTAGATCAACCAATGATAAACCATTTCTCTGAAATAGCTCAAAGGTGCATCTCATGAATCTTTAGTTGGAAAGCATATACTGTATAGACCAGTGTTTCCCAACCTTTTTTTAGTCGCAGCACCCTTTGGAAATTTTAACAAACTTGTGGCACCCTACAAAATAAATTTTGTCACAATATTTGAATTTCTAACTTCGATATGATAATTTGAAAAGTATAGATATTCGGTACAACAGGGAAGAACTGCAGAATATAATGTCATACAGATATTTTTAATATTATTAAAAAAAATTGTCCATCAATGGTGGCAATCAGCAGGTAATCCATTGTGTGGTGCTGTTTGTACGAATTGTTTTGAGAAATGCACATACTTTTTTTGCAAATATTAAGGATGATTTGAGAAATGCTCCAAAGCGACTGAGAAAAACTGTATTAAAATGCATGCATGAGCGCTGTCGAGTTGCATTCACATTTAAGGCTTAAGTGTTGTTTTTTTATATTGTCAGCACCTAATTTAATTAAATTAAAATAATGCACCAACAATAAATGTAGTATCTATAATTGCCATATGTGAATATTATTATATTTTTGGAAAGTGTATATTTAAGCATTATTTAGTTAAGTGTTTATTTGTATTATTTATGTATATTATGCATACTGTGTGTGTGTGTGTCTGAATGTTGTGTTTGGTTAATTGTCTGTATTTGTGTCTCAAACGCTGCAATATTTTTTTTCACTAATGTTCACTTTTCTTCATCATGTTTGAAGTTTCCTTCTGTCTGAATCAGCTGCTTTGGCTGTGATTTTTAGTGGATCAGGTGATTTTTTTTATGTCAGTCCTCCACAGGTGTCAATAATCACATTAAATACAGCACCAGTGGTATATTTGATTATCATGGATATACTGTTTTTAATTCTGTTGAGGAAATTTTATTTCTATCTGAAATATTAATATTATTTGCTTCACTGTACTAAAGGGTGTACTTTAGACTGTCTCTGAGTGCGTCAGTATGCTTGAGTTTTCGATGAGCTGAGAGATAACAGGAAATCTATTGTGTGTGTGTGTGTGTGTGTGTGTGTTTGTGTGCGTGCGTGCGTGCGTACGTGTGTGCGTGTGTGTGTGTGTGTGTGTGAGAGTGTGTGTGTCTGTGTGTCTGTGTGCGCGTTTTTGTTACAAATGAGGACATAAATTTGTATAATGACAAGGGTATGACATAGGTATTACAAGGAGAAGGTGACTTTTCAGGACATTACCCCATGTCCCCAC
>NW_015633542.1:640903-649652 GCF_001515625.1 Sinocyclocheilus rhinocerous
CCTTGTTGAGAAAGATAATGTAGCTCTTGAGCGATTAAGCTATTTAGTTGATAAAATTGTGGGGCTAAAAAGTTTGTTCCTGAATGTCTGAGTGCGGCCACAGGTGTGTGTGTGTGTGTGTGTGTGTGTGTGTGTGTGTGTGTGTGTTAGATAGATAGATAGACAGACAGACAGACAGACAGAGATAGATAGACAGACAGATAGACAGATTAGATAGATAGATAGATAGATAGATAGTAAGCTAAATTATACATGGGCCTATAGGAACTATATATGTTGCCAAATATGAACATTGTTATATTTTAAGCAGCGAATTTTGAGTTTCAAAAGCTTTCAGTTTATTAAAATGCGTAGGGCAGAGGAAGGCTGTTCACATTCAAGGCTTAAGTGTTATTCTTTATATTGTCAGCGCTGCCGTAACCTGTCCTTTTCTTAAGCCTATTGTATTTTTATAAACAACCAAATAGTGCAAAGCAGGTAGAGAGGAGACTCGATCATACGTCAGGCCGGAAAACGCGACAGCATCATTTATCTTTCTGTTGGTACCTCAGAAGGCTTGCAAAGTTTCACCGGGGACATCTGATACTGTACAGTTCCTCTTCACACACCTAAAATAATCACACATGACCTTGTTTCGGTTCCTCAGAAATCCAGCTTTGGAGATCAAACACTCTCCTTAAATGTCCACTCTTGTAATGTTGGGAATCAAATTAATTTTAGTGATTCAATTGACCCTTCGCAAAGACCCGCCCCCTTAGTTACTGTTGCTACGTTTGACAAGCCATGGCACTCTCAGGCCACACATCACATTCTCACGCAGCGAAAAATACATCGCGAAGCAAAGAGGACACTGACAACATGCCGACAGACAAGACAGAGCAGGTTACTACTGTATAAATTAATTCATTAATTTTTCTATTTCAGCCGGCTAGTCAACCTTACAGCCTCACCAAAATTAAATATTCCATAATTCCCAAACCATTATCCATCAAAAACAACATTGCACAAAAGAAACATCATTCATTTATCAACTTAAAGAGTGCAGATTTGTCCTCTGGTGCTTGACTCTTGTGAGAAGCGCATCAGGCTAATACATCAGCTCCATTTTCAGCTAATGCCTGCGAGTCAATACTCTTCTCGGAAGACGCCATTCAAACAATAAATATCGTGGCTCTTTAATGTGTCGTGACAGATTGCTGTACCGCCTCAGTTTCAACTCCCGGCAGAGGGTCAATTGAGACCCTGATTTTATTTTATTATTTTATTTTATTTTATTTTATTACTTTATAGTAGCAAAGTATTTTGTTAAACAATGTTATTTGTCACTTTGTTTTTTAGTGAATATATATATATATATATATACTGTATAAATTAATTCATTAATTTTTCTATTTCAGCCGGCTAGTCAACCTTACAGCCTCACCAAAATTAAATATTCCATAATTCCCAAACCATTATCCATCAAAAACAACATTGCACAAAAGAAACATCATTCATTTATCAACTTAAAGAGTGCAGATTTGTCCTCTGGTGCTTGACTCTTGTGAGAAGCGCATCAGGCTAATACATCAGCTCCATTTTCAGCTAATGCCTGCGAGTCAATACTCTTCTCGGAAGACGCCAAGCGGTGAAAAGCGATGGTTATTACATGGATGCCCATTTAAAGTGCTTTTGCTGTTTTACAGCAGGTGTTCTGCAGTTTTTTTCTCTCTCCTGTCAAGCAGTTTAGCATACTTATGAACATGATCACAATAACATTCTGCGCATGGAGTTATGGGATAAATCTCAGCAGCTGCAGCGGCCAGATTTCAGTCCATAAACACATCAGCCTCTCCCCGACATAATTTATATGGACTCATAAATCAAACACAGTCTATGAACACTGCTTATTATAATCTCCATACATTCACTGTACATCTACAGTACACTGTATGTATATATATATATATGTATATATATATATATATACATATATATATATATACACAGACCATTAGTGTTAATGCTTCTATTTTGCATTTTCTTCTTATTTTCTTCTTATCTTATTTTGCAGAATATATTATTAGTGTTAAAATTCAGTGTATTCTGAAATATTTCTTTTTCATTTTATGCCATAACCTTTTCTTTGTTTTTAAATGTTTAAACATCCAAAAATGAAATTATGTCCAGATTTAAATGTATTTAAATCAGCCCTTTTAAATAGCATATATATGTTTTTTTTGTTGTTTTTTTGCTGTTTAAGCGAGCTTGAAATGGAAGGATATGTGACAATTAATTATCAGCGTCTTTACATCATTAGTTTTATTAATGTCATATGCAAATAAGAAAGGCAGTGATTTGCTTGCTGTCCCCTAGATGTGGGTAAACAGATCATTACACTTCTGCTTTCTGAGAGAAAGTTTAAAATGATCCCCACTGTAAGTTAGGAAGCCCATGATTAAGTACTGTATCATCGGACTGAAACCGCTAGTTGACATTTGACCACAGCAGAGTGGATTCATCTTGAAAACATGCTACAAATATGCCAGCAATGTGCTAAATTATGCTAGGTTAGAAACATGCTAACAACATGATAAAACATATTCACAACTTCCTATGTTAGTAGTCATGCTAAAACATGCAAACATCCTAAATAGAACAGCATCCTAAAATATGTAAGCAAATGTGTTAAAACATGCTAACAACATGGTAAATCATGCAACAACACAATAAAACTTGCTAGCAATGTGCTAAAACATGCTCGCAAGATGTTAGCAACTTCTAGTTACAAGCTAAAACATGCTAACAACATAAAACATACTAGCAACACCTTAAAACATGTTAATAAATGTGTTCAAACATGCTACAAACATGCTAACAACATGCTAAGCATTGTAAATCATGAAACATCTAATGTTACCAGCATGTTAAAACATGCTAGCAGTTCGCTAAAATGTGTTAGAAAATGCTTCCAAAGTTATAGCAACATCCCAAAATGTGTTAGCAAATGAGTAAAATATGGTAGCAACGTTCTAAACTATGTTAAAAACATGGTAAATCCATGCAACATCCTCAGCCTAATATTACCAACATGTTAAAACATGCTAGCAATGTGCTAGAAATGTTAGCAAGATGTTCTAGAAACAAGTTAAAACATGCTAACAAGTAGCAGCTTCTAGAAACACTCTAAACATGATGTCAGTGCTTAACTACATGCTATCTATCTATCTTACAGATTGCATGGCTTTAAAACCCTCAAACTTCCAGCTTTTGAGACTATTTCGGTCTTAAATTTTTAAATGGTACAGCTTGTTAAACTATATTTTAAACATTTAGACTAGGTTCTCTCAGGGTAACATCAAAGTTCGTCTGCACACTTGGGATCACTAGAAAGCCATGAACAGCTACTATAGATTAAGTATCTCTGGAGTGAATGGTCAACATTGACATTTGACCACAGCAGAGTGGATTCACTATGTGAAATCAATAACCTACCCATAAGACGGCAGGTGATTATGAGCGTGGGTGATTATGACAACTCAGTCCACGTCTCGTTAGCCTTTTCTGCCTCTCATATTCACAATAATCATGTGCATTTCTTGTAATTTTTATTGCATACATGTCCTTGTGATTTCAAGTGTGTAAAAACAGCTTTTTGCTCTCCGCAGTTGACATTTAATCTATCATTTACTAATTTTGAGGTACTTCTTACAGCTATATTTACCTACTTTCTTGCACAATGGAGATAATAATTTAACATATCACATCTGTGTTGAGCAAAACATTTCATTACAGTTTTTAAGCTTATAAAAGAGGGTAATTAAAACCAACCTGCACAATTACACAGCTTTATGTCAACCGTCCCCTTTAAATAAAGCTGCTTTTGTCCTTACTTGTATCCAGGCACATTATTAATTGCCATTATATTCACAATTAACAAGACATAGTAATTACCCCCTCTCTCTTTCCTAATGGCATCCCCATGTTGAATGAATGAGAGTAAGATTAGTATCTCGGAAGGGGAAGACAGCTGAAATAAATAATGTTAGTTCACCAATGTGTCTCGGAAGGCAACTTTCTCGTATCCTGCCTATTAGTTGTGCATGGATGCACTGGAGCTTTTTCAGAAAACCACATTTACATTAGAGTTAAAAATAGGTGTGATGATAAATTTGATTAATAGAGCCCAAAGCTTGTTGTCAAGGTCTCACAACAGACACTAAGAATATCTACATATGTACGCATGTCACTGAACTAGGCTTGTGTTTTTGGACAATTTTAGATCAAGAAACTGAAGGTACCGGGAGTTTTTTCTCTATTTTATGACATTGCTTTGAAATTATATTCTGATTCTATTGTATAGGCTTACATTCACTCCCAAAAAGCTTTTAGACCAGTGCTATTCGAGCCTCCTGTGAATATTTATTAAAATGCTGCAATATCTAAATGTAAGAACACCATCTGCTTCATTTCAAATAATTTTACAGAATTTATTATTATTATTTTTTTTGGTCATAGCATAACTACACCTGATTTACAATCAAATGGAAATAGCTGGAGGAGAACATTGTGATCTGCTACATGCTTTTGCGGTGAGTCATGACAGAAATATGTTTTTTTCATATTTTTTAAATATGTAGCATATTTTGATATAGATTGAACGCATTCTCTTGCTTTGCACGACCCATTTAATTCCTCTCTTTGAAAACCGAATTACAGTCACCTGAGTGTGTGAAAGGGACGGCATTATGAGCGACAGAAACGCAGCGAAAGCACCTCATTCAGCATTCAAACTCTTGTCTGTTGTCATTTGTAAATATTTTGAATACTATTAAATATATTATAAAATATTTGTAAATATACAAAAGTTAATATTTGTAAGCTTGGTCAGCTGATTGAGTAATTATACAAGGTTATAGTTCACCCAAAAATGAAAATTCTGTCATCATTGACCCTCAAGCTGTTTCAAACCTGGACAAGTTTATTTCCTCTGCCGAACATAAAAGATGATATTTTGAAGAATATTGGTAACCAGTTGATGGTTGACTTCCATAGAAAGGAAAAAATAAAAATACTATGGAAGTCAATGGCCACCATCAACTGTTTGGTTACCAACATTCTTCAAAATATAATTCTTTATGTTCCACGTATTATCCCTTAAAGAGTCCAAAAATGCTATTTTATACTTTTATCCAAAATGAATTCAGTATAAGAAGCAGTGTGTTGTGTTTTTAGTGCCACAGCCGGTTACGCCAGCACTGCAGTCTGATTCTGAGTCTGCTCTATCCATAAGTCTTTCGTTTAGGATGCATGCCCACTTTATAAATACCGTATTGATCGCTGTTCATGACAGAGGGCAGTAAGTTTAGAGCGAGAACATACTGCTGAGATAATTGCTGCTTCAGGTTTGATGGATTTTTCAAGTTCATAAACTGTGCAAATAGTATGATCACACTGACACACAGAATATTAATCTTGTGCTCATTTTTGAGACATCACAAATAGTGGGACTAATTGCAATCACAACAAAGTCCTTGAACTTTTGATAGAAGTAAGGTCATGTTAGATCACTTTGAAACTCCTGCTTCATAATGCTGTGTAAGGCCTACAGTCTGTTTTCTTGTGCAGTGAATGTTGAGATCCTCAGTATTCATGCTTCATTCACTGACAGCGTTGGCATTGTTTAGTCTTGGATTATTGCTGATTGTATTACAGAGACGTGAAGGACAAACTGTGACTAAAAAACTCAAAACCAAACGCAGTTGGTCTGATAGTGAATTCGACCCAGTAGTGAGACCTTGGAATAAATCACTTCTACAAACATCACACAAGAGTCACTGCTCACAGGAGACACTTTTTGGGCACTAAATAAGACCCTGAGATGAAAATAAATTCAGTAAATTAATTGAAAATGAAAACAAGGGAAGAAAGATATATGTGGTTCCCCTGAGATAGTGCTGAATGAAAGAAAGATGAGCAAAACTAATTTTCTTACAATAACAATGGTCTCTTTGTTATTTTGAAATTAAACTTTTTTTTTTAGGGTGGGCCGAGGTAGGAGCTGCACTATTCTGGATAAACTGAGAATCACTTTTTCTTTTCTTTTTTTTAAGCTTTGAATATTGAGTTCATGATTCTGAAGAAAAATGTTTAATAACAAAAATAATATTAGCTTCTGACAAATAAAGCAATATACAAAAAAATATATATATGAGGTATATGAATCAAAATGTTCTCATATGCATGGAAATATGTAGCTCAAAAATATTAATTAAAACTGTACTTAAAATATTTAGTTTACATGCTTTTAAGTATACCAGACCTATAAATGGGATGAATAAATGATTCACTGAAGACCGTCACTTTTCTTTTTCCTTGTAGAAATCTTTTTTAAACGAATCATTTCACTGAATGATTCGATGACTCACCCATAAAGATGTTTCTCTGAAGGAGTCATTTTTGAAAAAAAAATCTCAAGTCTCAAATCGAATTTTGAAGGAATCGTTTTTGAATGAATCGGTTCACTGAATGATTCGATGACTCGCTCATAAAGATGATGCTGGCATAAAGATGTCTCTCCAGGTCAGTGCAACTCGAACACAGATGTGATTCATCTTTATAATGGATGCACTGTATAAATCTCCTAGAAAATGCATGTCATTTTCACAACTCAAAACATTAAAAACTGCTTTATGGAGTTTTTATCTACTGAAATACTTTAGATATAAATCGTATTTACCTGTCATTCACAAGCTGTACCCGCAATAAAGAGCTACTTTGTTCGTTAACAAACGATTTAAGACATTTGCAAGTTTTGTTTTCCACAATGGATTGTAGGTAAATATCCAACTCATCCAGAGCTCTTTTTGTTTTCTGTCTTCTAAAATATCCTGTTACACTCTAAAAAATGCTGGGTTAAATACAACCCAGTGCTGGGTAAAATAGGGACAAACCCAGCAATTGGGTTGTTTTGACCCAGTGGTTGGGTTACTACCCAGAAGGTTGGGTTAAACATTTAACCCAACCGCTGGGTCAAAACAGCCCAATTGCTGGGTTTGTCCCTATTTTACCCAGCACTGGGTTGTATTTAACCCAGCATTTTTTAGAGTATACTATTTCGGTGTGAGAAATCGCTGCAAACATTCTGGTGCATTATTGAACTGTCCGAATGAATCAAACTGAATCGCGAACAGTTTCAGACCTTTTTGCAAACCCGTTTGACCGATTAGACCAAAAGAGCGAATCTGGCATCACTATTCTGATCCTACACTCTAAAAAATGCTGGGTTAAAAAGGGACAAACGGTTGGGTTCAAAACAACCCAATAGCTGGGTTTGCCCCTTTTTAACCCAGCGCTGGGTTATATTTAACCCAGCAATTTTTAGAGTGTAAACAGCTGATCAAAATCATTGCTGATGATGATGATTGCTGAAATATTATCAGAAAAATGATTCTCAGAGCAGAATACGGTAATCTTCATTGGCATATGAGGATTTATATATAATATTTATTTAAAATATTTTTGGTGAATGTTTATATATCATAATTGTATTTAATTTAGTAAAATACATTTATTTTAATACATTTTTTTAAATAATTTTTTTTATTTTAATTTTATTTACTTTTTTATTATTATGACAGAAAAAGAATCAGATTTTTTTTTTTTTTTTTTGCTTTGTGTGTGTATGTATGAAAAGTATGCCATTAAAAACCAGTTTACTTCATGAACACTTTACATGCATTTTATTGGTAGGCCAATACTATAGTATAACTATAATACTATAGGCCAGTACTATAGTATAACTATAATACTATAGGCCAATACTATTGTATAACTATCAATTTACTTGATTACATTCTCAGTTGCCTGTTTTATTCAGACACATTTTTCAAAAACATCCACTCATTATATGAAATCAAATTCAAATATTCCCCCTCCTTCTATACCTTCTATACTCGGCCTGCAGTGGCAATTTAGGTTGTACTGATGATGGGGTGGACAGCAAGCGTGTTCTTGGATAGTCATTTTCTTTCTTGTTTATGAACTGCCAGCACTTATGCATCCCTCTCTCTCCCCTTATCTTTCATTTTACACTTGACCAAGCATCTGAAATGAACCTTGAGGAAGCAAACACTGGCACTGGCGATTATAATTTTTCAATCATTTGGAGAGCTGGTGTATTAGTGGAATCTCAGTATCTCAGTGACTTCTTGTTGCTGTGATAAGAGGCCAGCATGGCTCTCATTAGCTGCACGCAGGATTAAGGGGCTAGAAGAGGTTATTTTGACCAGCAAGTGAATGCATTGTAATGAGAATCCAATGTAGGAACATAAACACACTTGGATATGCACTTTAATCAGAAAGGAGGAGTCCTTTCCTCCACTCTTTCGCTCTAGATGGAAGGAGGGATTTGCAAGTTTTGAATGTGCTGATGGCATTTAATCTGTGTGGAGGATGAACTCTCATATTTCAAGTTGAGACTGACACAGCCCGTCGCATGCGAGGAATATGGATAAAGCGCACTGAAAGAAATATGGATAAAGAGACGCAACATCGGAACAAAGGACAGAATACAAATGTTACCATCTCCAGATCATTTGGGTCTGAATTCAGATGCATGCAGGCAAGTGTAGGCAACTCAAACTGCAAGCTAAAATGAAAAGTAATATTTTTCAAATAAACAGACATATATATTTGAACATTTTGATATGCAGACACTTTTCAAAATAAACCAATGTGATTAAAAAAAAAAAAAAAAAAAAAACGGGTA
>NW_015633542.1:649662-651205 GCF_001515625.1 Sinocyclocheilus rhinocerous
AAACCAATGTGATTTAAAAAAAAAAAAAAAAAAGAAAACGTGTAAATATAATCAAAAGAAAACAACATTAATAATTTTCACAACATTTTAATAATGTCATTTTTATAATAATTCAATGATAACAACAACAATATTAATACATATTAATTAACAATTAATAATGATAATAATAATAATAATAATAATTGAATTGATTTCATGTTAGTAATTTGAATCAATGTTGTATTTTTTATTTTATTATTATGATAAAGATATTTTCATATAATTTGAAAAGACATAATTTAAATGAAAAAATACAGGATTTGAGAAATCATTTATATCTGTTGCACAAATATCTGTCATTTTCGTTATGATTTTTAATCAAACAGTTTAAAACTAAAATAAGAAAATAATGAATATAACATTTGTCTAGTGTCATGAATGATAAAAGCAATTTATCCAGTGACACGGGATTAAACATAAGCGTTTTTACAAATATTAATTGTTGACACACACGGTATATTGTAGATGAGTAAATAAATCAATGCACAGATAACCATCATAACAAATGTGCTGTATTTGACTGAAAAGTAGAATAGATCTCACAGGTGTTGAGATCTAACTGCTGTTAATGTTATACGTCTGTCTAAATGTTTGAAATTATACCATGCAGTATCATGCATATAACATTAGTATTCAATGCTGTGATATTAAATGCATTAAAAAGATTAGTTCCACAAAGTAAAAGCATGGTATACTGCTTCAAAAACATGCATTGCACATAGAATTTGCAATAAGAAAATACAGAATTATTATAATGACATACTGTTGCTTTTTTTTGCAATACAGAGTTTGTTCTTTTACAGTCATATTTCATATTTTGCTGCAAATCCCGATTTTCCTGAGCTGAATGTATATCTGGGAAGGATTTTCTCTTCGTCTGGGTTTGAGTCAAAGGTTCAGTCTGGCTGAGGTGGTTTGACACTGAGGTGAATGTTTTTGAAGACCTGCGACGAGCTTTTATTGTGATTGAAGATTTGTTGCAGGCCAGAAATACCTGCTGACTGATGGGAGAATATGAAATGTTTCTCTCTTCGACTCTACCTCTCAGCCCTCCGTCTTCTTCTCTCTTGCGCCGACAGATAGTTAATCCACATTGTGGGGCCGCATCCGGACGGGTCCTGGGGCCGTATTTCAGAGGACAGATCCATCATGTGTGATGTGGCTGATGTTCCCATAACTCCAGTCTCACTGGGGTAATGTTTGCTGGCATAATTCAGCGCTCTATAAATACAAGAGCTTGAAGGAAATACGGTGCTTTTATTAAAACTGTAAATCGAAAATCTTTCCTACAAAAAACAGAGAAAAAAAAAAGAAAGAATCACTGGCTTTCCCTCAACCCGAGGTTTGCATTATTATATTGCTCATGCCATCTGATGATGACAGAAGAAATGTCAACAGAAACAACAGCGGGAAGCAAATTTATTGAAATAGGTCAAAATGTCACATCTTTTTTTTTTTTTTTTTTTTCAACCAACTCAAGTCTCCCACATCCAGTTCTCAA
>NW_015633542.1:651301-652459 GCF_001515625.1 Sinocyclocheilus rhinocerous
TTATATTATATTATATTACTCATGGAGATATCTTATTTTCCACATCTCAAGACTTAATACCTTAAGTAATTTTGCTTTTGAAGTAAATCTTATTTTAACAATATTTAGATATCTGTACTGTTAACAAAGTCAAACAACTTCAGGCTTTTGTCTTATGTCATTTTGCTCCTCAAATGCATGTTGATGCAAGAATGTTTAGATATTTTACCGAAAAACAAGACAAAAATACTTTTTGTTTAGAAAGTCGTGTCATGCAGTGGAGTGAACGTTTTAACAACACAAGCAGGAATTACTGATGTATTTGATATCATAGAATAAAACATGAACAAAGATATCTTGATCTTGTGTTCACTACAGACCTTATTTCAGCCATTTAACAAAAACAAAAAAAACGATGATGGAACCAGAAGTGCTAAAGTGCAGCTCGTTTCCAGATTTTGGCCTAAAAATATATCATCCCTATACAGCACTCTTTGTGTTTCAGGTTCGAGTCCAGATATGTTCTTTCCTAAACATAAAGGTAAAAAGCCAGTAAAATTAGTGTCTCGATCACAGTAATTTTCCGTGTACATCAGTCTTTGTTTATGGTTGAACGCTCACTCATTAAAAGATACAGACAGTATTTATCTCAGTAAAGTCACTCAGTAAACACTGTAGGCTGCTGCCACCCACATTTATAATTGCTATATGAATATGCAGTAATTAAATAGCCTGTGCTGTTCAATGCTATCTATTAAGAAATGCTGCTTGATAGCGACGGCCTCAGATAACGGCACAAGACACGAGACATTTGACCTCATATAACTGACCAAACCAAAGCATCATGCAGGAATTTCAAAGGTCATGTGTGAAGATATCAGGTGCTTCTTTCAATTAACATAAAAATTTGTGAGTAAATAAAGAGTGTGGCTGGGTGAACTGTGCAGAACATTAGCATAGTGGTTAATTAAATCATAATAATAAAATAAAATACATTTAAATAATAATATTTACATTTACATTTACATTTAGTCATTTAGCAGACGCTTTTATCCAAAGCGACTTACAAATGAGGACAATAAAAGCAGTCAAAACTAACAAAAGAGCAAAAATATATAAGTGCAAATGACAAGTCTCGGTTAGCCTAACGCAGTACACGTAGCAAGGTGTATATATATA
>NW_015633542.1:653409-667208 GCF_001515625.1 Sinocyclocheilus rhinocerous
GAACTGAGCCCTGAGGCACCCCAGTAGCTAGATGTTGCGACTTGGACACCTCACCTCTCCAAGATACCTTGAAGGACCTATCTGAGAGGTAAGACTCAAACCACTGGCGTGCGGTTCTTTTCTTTTCTTTTTTTTATTATTATTTTTAATAATAAAGCATACATTTATTTTATTAAATAAAAATAATGAAATGCACAAAAAATATATATACAAATTACTCAGTTAAATTACTAAAATGTTGAGATTACAATTTTTATTTTCCTGAAATTTTAAGTGTAAGTATTTGTTTGTTTTCCTTTAGCTGTGGCTTTTTTATGAGCTCCAATAGAGACACTGATGTGTCTGTGTGCATTTAAATTCCTATTTTTCATTATACACTGCAAGAAATGACTTTCTAAAAATTATTTTTTTCTTGTTTTTCAGTAAAATATCTATACATTCTTAAATCAAGATACATTTACTTGAGAAGCAAAATGACACAAGATATAAAGTCTTGTTTTGTTTAGTTTTTTTTGTTTGTTTTTTTAATATGTATGAAAGTTAGGTGACGTTACGCTTAAAACAATAACAAAAATCTGCCAATGGAGTCAGAATTTTTATTTTTATTTATTAATTGAATTAAATGAATTGTGCTTGTGCAAACTATTATAACTAATAGTTTTAAAATAAAGACTGAAAGTGTTGTTGAAGTCAATCAATATTGAATCCAAAAGCCAATGGAAAAATCCTAGTTGAGGGAACCAGAGTGATGCAAACTTCTGAAATGACCTACAACAATACAGCATCATTGCAGCGCTCTATTCATCTCAGTTGCTCGGACGGTGCAATTACAGGATCTTCCAGCAGGGGCTCTCTGACAAATCTGGATCCTTTTTGAGAGTTTTTTTTTTTTTTTTGAAAAAGGAAGTTAGGATGGGTCACATTAAAGGGCCTTTAGTGTATGTTAAAGTAAAAAAAAAACACTTGATATTAGTCAATGACAATTGCATGCAAGGTCATTTTGTCCATTTTTAGGCAGATTCAGTGCTAATAGACATGAACTAAAATTCACAAAACTTAATTTTGTATTCTATTGGATCTTGAAACTCTGACATTTTTTTGTTGTTGTTTTTGTTTTGTTTTTTCATGTGTGTGTGTGTGTGTGTGTGTGTTTGTGTGCTAATGCTTGATGTGTAGCTTTATTCATTGATTCCTCATTAGTTACATAATGCAAGATTTAATTAGCGTTCATCCGTCAGTGCATCTCTCACAAGTCTTTGACATGGTTACCAATGCCACATCACTTTGCATTACTTTAATGATGTTGACAAAGTGAAATATGAACTTGAGAAGTTGTGGAAGTAATTATGAGATGCAAGTTCACTGTCTATGAATGCATGCAAATACGGTTTTCATGAGTGCCAAGCGTACTGAGCCTTAAGCTGAGAGAGTAACTCACTTTCTGCTCAGAATCCAATATTAATTTGGGCCACAGGCTATTTAAAATTGGGCATATTCTGTATTTTCATGATTTCGGTTGCTGTTGCATTGCATTTAACTCAAACATCTGAACATATGTCGTGTGCAATCTCCAAAACAACCATTTAAGTCCATGGGGGGCAAAGGCTATCGCCTCTGAACGCCGCCGAACTTTGCCGAGGCCTCGTGCACCGATGAGCCGATCCCCGTGGGCTTTTCCCTCAACATTGACCAGATCCTCATCATTTTCTAAATGTATCTCTGAACCAGCATGCAGCGCTGCAAATGCCAAGGGCAGGCGGATGTCATGAAGCGTTAGATTATCCAGGCAAACACATCCTAATTGGAGAAAAGCTTGAAGTTCTCATTCTCTGGCTTATTATGGATCAGGGCGCAGTGTTGTATCTGGTGCCCTCAGCGGTGCCACGAGCAAATGAGACATTCTCTCATTAGCAGGATAAATGCAACAGTATGTTTCCCATCTTTGCCTTGAATGCTGAAGCAACAAGGCTTGCATTTGCTTTTCATGCACAACGCAAGAACAAACATGCCAAGCTCATAGACAGTTCCAGTGCCAAGTGTGGCTTTATCAAGCATAGCATGGCACAGATATTACACTCTTTTCCTATGATGTAGCATGATGACAGTGAAGATGATCAGTTTCTCCTTGGAAGCCCAAGGGTGCAAATTGGGGAACGGTTTTGAATCACTTTCAGAAAGTCTCAAGAGAACTTTCTCTGGTTACAAAGTGTGTTTTCTGCAATGGTAGGCAAAATTTTGGAGAACAGCAAAGACATTGAGATCTGAGAATGGTGGATTAAATCAGCTATAAACTTCTTGAATTATTATGGATCTTAATTTATATAATATTTCAGTTTTTTTAGTGGATAATGTTAGTTTATGAATTTAATATTCAGAATTTATTTAAATATATAACATATAATAATAATAATAATAATAATAATAATACTATATTCATTATATTATATAATATATAATATAATGAATATTATTTGTTTTATATTTAAATAAATGAAGTCTCTTCTGTTCAGCAAGACTGCATTTATTTGATCAAAATATATGTGAAATATTATTGCAATTTAAAATAGCTTTCTATGTAAATTTATTTTAAAATGTCATTTTTGTGATGACAAAGTTGAATTTTCTGCAGCCATTACTTCAGTCCTCAGTTTCACATCATCTTGCACTTGTATAAGAAAAATAGTATTGTATTAATTGTATTTATTATTTTTTTTCCAGAAACATTGGGAAAATAAAGTGTTAGTGTCAGTACAGGTTCAGTGATTATAATAGGAACAATGTAGTATTGGTGCATTTTTCTTCATTGGTATTTTTTGCTTGATTTAAAAGTAAAAAATATCTAATCCTTTAAACACAATGAATTTAATCATAACAGATTGCTTATTTTATCTTCACACATCTTGAATTAAGTTATTTTTTCTTACTCCACTGGCACATCGTTTCTTCTTGTTAAACAGAAATCGGTGTGTGCCTAAAACAAAAAAACGATTTTCTTAACGAGCGATTTATCAAAACATGAGAAGAGATGCAACAATAGCTTTGTTTTCACTGCAAAATGTTTAACCCCACCGCGGCGTGAAAGCTGGAGACGTTCTCCGTCGTCGGTGTTTGCGGCTCTGACAGGAGTAATTAGCACAGCAGCGCTGCAAGGTTAACTCTGAGTGCAAGAACACCAGCTCTGCCACCGCCGCCGATCCTCCAGAGACACACACAGTGAGAGACAGCAGGGAGCCAGAGTGACTGGGGGCCAATGGGGCCCGACTAACTCTTGGGGTTTGGATCTGTTTTCATGTATAAAGGACTCTATGCATGTCGAATACCTACATATTGCCACTAAAATCTTAGTCTCATACTAGCAAACTCTTTCTGTCACATTTCTAATAACTGTTGATCACAAGTAATTATATTGAGTGCAACAGTTGGATTCCAGAAGTAAAAATCCCATTCATTTTCTCCATAGGGGAATTGATTTTTAACAATAACTACTACTGTGAGCTCTGAGGTTGTTAATCGATGGTATATGGTTTTGTTGAAGTCATCAGTTTGCATTATTTCAACTTAAATTTAAAATAATCACATTTAACAGCAGAATCCCTGGTGAAACACTACATTACCCATGATGCTCTACAGAAAATTCCACCAATCAGAGAGTCGCAACGAGCACTCAGCTCCGCCCACTCTCATGAAGCACCGCAAATTAGGTCATTTAAACACACTTTGAACATACTGTATATATGTATATTTTGCAGTAACATTAAAATGTATTGTTTCTTTATACAATCAACAACTTTAAATGGATAATTTTATATTTGTCCATCCTTTTAAATTTGATTGTCATTTGCAATGCTTCACGGGATTGTAGTTTGTTAAGTACACAGTCTCGTACCGTTTTCTTTTTGTCTGATTTTCATAAACGTTATTGTTTCAAATCAAAGTTTGTAATGTGATTCACCTCATAGCTGGTTGGATTGGTTCATGGCTTAGAGTGCTTTTACAAAGAGTTTTTTAAAATCCCTCTGGGAAAAATGAATGGAAAAAAATACTTACAGAACCAGCACCACTGAAAAAGGAGGCAGGCACTGTTACACTCTATTATATTATTAATGTACATTATATAGTACACATTACTAACTATAGTACACTCTTAAAAATAAAGGTTCCAAATGGAGGTTTTCACAGCAGTGCCATCGAAGAACATTTTGGTTCCTCAAAGAACCTTTCAGTGAACAGTTCAGTTGAGACTATTTTAACAATCTAAATAATATAGTTTTCCCTTTTTTATCTAAACAATCTTCTTCTGCTTCTTCTTCTTCAAACTATAAATAATCTTTTGTGGAATGGAAAGGTTCCTTGGATGTGAAATTCATCAATGCCAATAAAGAGCCTTTATTTTTAAGTGTATAGACATAACTTTCAATATTTTAGTAATGAGTTCCATGAAAATAATGAAAATACTTTCAGCTTGAAGGTAGCTCATATCAATAATGCTTTGTCTTGTCATGTGACAGTTCCTTAAGATGTCATTTTGTGCTTAATTATCAAAGAAAAGCTTGTTTCTCTGTTGATGGCACTCTATTGCTTCAGCCGCAACATGCATCCTAACTAAAGCAAGCTTAAATGTAATATATATAATATATCACACATTATACATACTGTATATTCGTATTATAGTTGATGTTTTTAGCAGTGCATGAAACTTTTTGACATGTCTCTTAAAAGCTTGAAATCGACATCTTGAAACCGACTTTGGCAAAGCTCAAATTAATTCCATAGTTTCCCTCTGGTTTTGAGGACATTATGGTGGGTTTAATAAAGAGACGGTCCTGATATGACTTCAGTGCAGTATCATTTGTTATACACTAGTGCAAACAAGTCTAATTTGCTCAAGTATTTAAGGATACTATGATCTTTTAGCAGCTCTGTAGTACGAGTGCTGCTGTAAGTGGGCAAGCTCTCAGTGCCGAGTGGCTGCTCTCCAGATGGAGGAGAGGGGTTTGGATTGGAGGCCGAGCCGCGTGGGATGTGAGAAATGAGACACTTCGATACATGTTGCTTGTTGATATCTCAGCAGCTTTAACTGAGTCATGATACTGATGCGATTACATGGTGCTGATGTTTCCTTTATTTAAAAAGCACAATTATTTGTTTGGATTGGGAAAATAAAGTTGTGCAATAAAGCAAATAAAATAAAATTCATGTAAATAAACTTTATGTACAATTAAAAGCCATAACTCAATTTGGGTTTAAACATTAAACATGACAACAAGCATGAGAGCTTCGGCGGAACTATATTTCACAATTTTGCATATATGAGCAAAACCTGAGCATTTCTAAATTTTATCACTTTTACTGTTCAAATATCTTTTGTGATGCTCACCAAGGCTGCATTTATTTGTTCAGAATTATAGTAAAAACAGTAATATTGTGAAATATTTTTACAATTTTAAATATCGTTTCTCTATGTGAGTATATTGTGAAATGTAATTTATTTCTGTGATCAAAGCTGAATTTTCAGCATCATTACTCCAGTCTTCAGTGTCACATGATCTTCAGAAATCATTCTAATATGCTGATTTACTGCTCAAGAAACATTTCTGATTATTATGCTGAAATTCTTACCAACCCCACACTTTTGAATGGTAGTTTATGTCAGTTCATTCTTCCATAAATATTTTGCAACAAATTCAAAATATGTTGTTTTATATTTAAGTAATTGATAAGTCAAAATCTGGTTTGATTACATTATTTTCAAAGCTTCCATGAGTTAATTTCCTAAATATACAATCAAACATTTAACTTAACCTTCCAGTTGTAGCAATGGGTATAGCAAAAGAGTTTCCAAAATAAAGTCTGTGGTGGTGCATGAAGGCAGATGTTTGTCCAGCACTGGCCGGGGTAAGGAGGCAGTTCCTCTGAGCTCATTTAGCCACGGGTTTGTCTGGATCAAAAGCTATTACTACTGCCAAGCTTTACTGAGCGTTACTGCTAAAGCGATGGGACAACAATGTCCCTGGGGAAGGGTGACCGTGGAGGGCAGAGAGAGGAGGGCAGGGTTATCCAGCCAATGAGAGCGCAAAAAGACTCTCATTTCCTCGGCTCTCTCCCCTAGTGCAATATAACCAGAGAAGGATAATTGCTAAATTGAACTGCTTCCCTTATTGCGCGCCGGAGAGCTGCTTCTGCCGGCAGTATTGAGGAGCTGGTAGACAGGGGTAAATGAGAAATCTGTTCAGCTTATTAACTTTAAACCCCAAACTTTTACACAGTGCTTATTCAGAAACGCTCTTGTAAGCTGAACAGAGAAGGGAAGCAAAAAGATCATTATTCTCTTAGGATATCGAGTGGTTCGTGTTGTAAACGGTCAAACGCTGAAGAGAAAGGTCTGATGTGATTCTACAAAACTGCTTTTTAGGAAAATGTCTGCATGAGTTGAAATGTGGACATCTTACATTTTCTGTGAATGTCATTTGATGTAAAGTTACAGTGTTGAGTAATAAATGTATGAAAGCACTAAAACTGATAATATGATGAAAAGGACATTTGCTGTTTATTTTAATATGGATCCATGTTTTCTAGTATGATTTGATTTGAACTTAAATGAAAGAAAATCTAACCAACAAAGGGTCAGTTGATCAATGACACCCATTTCTTTTTTTCTTTTCTTTTCTTTTCTTTTTCAATTTTTTTTAGAAATAATTTATAATATTTCTTAATCATTTTTTATTATAATGTTTCTTGGTTTACATTCATGTAAATGTTTTCAGTTTAATATTTAATATATATTATTTAATATGATTTAATTGGTTTAATTCTATATAATTATTTATTTTATTTATTTTAGAATAAAAATGTGAAACTTCCCAAAGACCTTTAAGTTATCTACACAATCTTTTATATTTAATTTGCCCAAGAATAAGCCTACCAGAAAAAAATTTATACAAATTCAATAAATAAATACATAAATAAATAAATGAATAAACAAACAAACAAATTAATTAATTAATAAATACATACATACATAAATACATACATAATAGGTGTAAAAACAATTTTAGTGAGAAATTGCTAGTAAATTTCACTAATTATTACAAGGAATCTGTAAGTAATACATTGAATTAAACACAAAATTTTAAAGTAGAATGACTGAAATAATATTTTCTTGTAGAATAATATATTAATAATAAATTCATCATTAATAATAATAATAATAATTAATAATTAATAGTAAATAATGTTTTATTCTAAACTAACTTTAAAAAAAAAGTTTTTACAGTGTAATTCTGGACTCATTTTCTTATAGTTTATCTCTCCAGTGACTTTAAAGCACCATGAAAAGGAAATAAGCAACGTTTAAGGGTGGCAATCCATTCTTCAAAGTATGTCGTGTGGAAGTCTAGCCTTTTTCTAATAACTAGTCAACACCATATATTTTGATTTGACATTTGTAGAGCTACAGATCGTCTCTGCGCATTGAAAGCGCTGACCAGTGGCTGCTTCTGTCGTCTGGCCGACACTAAAACTCCATCCCAAACAAAGGCAGTGTCACAAACACAAGCCCAAACTACAATCTAAAGGTCAGAAGTGTTGAGGGGCTGCAGAGCTGGGGTTCTCTGACCTCACAGTCTGTTTGAATGAGGTTTCGCTGAAGGCTTCACAGCTAACAGAACGTCAGAGTGCATGTGCATTTACTAGCTGTTGGATGTCTATGTATGTATGTACGTATGTACAGTATGTACTGTGTGTGTGTGTGTGTGTGTGTGTGTGTGTGTGTATGTACGTATGTACGTACAGTATGTACAGTGTGTGTGTGTATGTATGTATGTATGTATGTTTAACGAAAAGCATCAAAACCAAAAAAAAAAGTAATACAGCTTAATGTTTTTCCATATGTTAGAATGTTTTTTCCTCTGAGAATATATATGACTGTCATACACTTTTTACCATGATTTACAGAAAAAGTGACATTCAGTGTAACAATAGTTTATACACAAAAAATGTTTTTTAATCTTGTCAGGCATATTTAGAACAAGAATCATTAGATGACATTAAAAACCTAATTTAAGGATCACAGTTCAGCCCTAAAATACTAATTCATTGTCATTTTAAATCTTCACCAACCTTTGCCACGATCCTTCAAAGGTTTTACACATTTGTCAGCAAGAAGTTTTAATCATTTAAAATATAATGAAATTTAGTATGACCAAATATTCTTTATATCTTTTAATATGTACAGGTCAGAATAAGTATGTTGTTTGATTTTTTTTTTAATGTAAATGCATATGTCACAGTGAATGACAGTGGAATATTATTTATATACTTGCATTTAATATGCTTTCTGTCTATATAAAATCACTTTTTGATGCACGATAGGATGTCTCATCTTTGACCCTGCTTACAAAAGTCATATCATCTCTACTCAATAAGCTGCATGGCGTTTTTGGTTAAACATTGATAGTTTTTCAGTTTAATATTTCTTCACTTATAATACTAATTCATTGTCATTTTAAATCTTCACCAACCTTTGCCACGATCCTTCAAAGGTTTTACACATTTGTCAGCAAGAAGTTTTAATCATTTAAAATATAATGAAATTTAGTATGACCAAATATTCTTTATATCTTTTAATATGTACAGGTCAGAATAAGTATGTTGTTTGATTTTTTTTTTTATGTAAATGCATATGTCACAGTGAATGACAATGGAATATTATTTATATACTTGCATTTAATATGCTTTCTGTCTATATAAAATAACTTTTTGATGCACGATAGGATGTCTCATCTTTGACCCTGCTTACAAAAGTCATATCATCTCTACTCAATAAGCTGCATGGCGTTTTTGGTTAAACATTGATATTTTTTCAGTTTAATATTTCTTCACTTATATTGGTGAGAAAGTATCTTTCTTGCTACTGTACATGACAGATCTGTAATGCATTGCTGTTTTCTTTAGCAGAAGATCCGCATTCATATATTTGTAGTTCATTTATTGTGTTCTTGGCAGTCGTGAAGAACAGCTCAATAAATTGTATGGTGATTTTGTTCTCTCCTTCTAAGACAAGTACTAAAATCATTGCATAATGCTCATAAGCAAAGCTCCCTGTAAAACACTTACATAAAACCTAGGCACTAGCACCTCGCTGTCACACGGCTTGTTATTATTTTTATGCCCAAGTTTTAAGAGTTTGGCACAGGCATAACAACAACAACGACGCCAACAACAAAAATTCATTTTCAGTGTTTGACACTCTTGTTATCCCGTGTTGGTCTTGGTTCAGAGTGTTGGATTGAGTCTCAGTAGACGAGCTGACGAGGCCGGTTTAATTAAGCTCTTTTAACTGCAGAGCCCCGGTGGTATTTCTCCATTAGAACACTAAACGCTTTTTATTTCTCTTTTCTGACAGTAGAATCCCAAAGGAAAATTAAATCAATAGCTTATGAAGGCTTCATGAAAGCCAACACAACCCTTGTATACACTTTTGCCTTTCATCTCAGGAGAAACCTTTGTGACTTCACACAAGTTTGTCAAAGAAAATAGGTCATTTTGAGTAACTTGAAAATATAAAATATAAGAACCCACAACTTTTTAGAGAATAGCTAGCATAAATAGAGCCAGTCAGAGTTAAAGATTCTCTATAATCAGCAAAATGCACCACAAACCTCTTTAAAATGTGTTTATTTGAACCTGTAGCTTTCCAAACTAAAAGCTACTCATGTTTAAAAGCAGTTCAATCATGACAACTCTCGGAAGATTTTAGCATGGTGATGGATATGACAATGTTAATGTATTTGGTCTTGGCGGAACAGATCAGCTACGCTGCTGCTGAATTGCTGCTGCTGTTGGGTATTGCTGTAGTTATAGATTATTGCTGCTGCTGCAAGCAAGTACAGGAACTTGCTACTGCCAATGCATATGGCGATACGGTGCCGTGAGTATTTAAGACATACTGCTGCTGCACAAATAGCATATAAAATAACCCCGTAGCAGATCTATACAGGTGGAGCTGGGGAAGGTGGAGGGTTTCAGAGAAACTCTGAAAGCACACTGCAGGAATCTCTAGTGAATGCTAGCCAGCCATATAAATGCAAGGCAGTAAGCTCATTGGCTGCCTACGCAGAATGAACCAATCAGCTTGTGCCAAGTCGTTTAACTCTCTGAATATCATCGGTTACGTTAACAACCCATCAGCCTGCACCATCTAGTTTCATGACTAAACTATATATTTAAACTACAATGAAGCGGCAAGAAAGAAAGACCTTAGTTATATAAGTTATGAACTAAATAATAATAAAATAAAGTAATAATTAGAATTCACACAAACACACACACACATATATATGTGTGTGTGTGTGTGTGTGTGTGTGTGTGTGAGTGTGTGTGTGTGTGTGTGTGTGTGTGTGTGTGTGTGTGTGTGAGAGTGTGTTTGTGTGAATTCTAATTATTACACCAACTACATTTCATACAACAACAACAATAATTATTATTATTATTAGTTGTAGTATTGTTGTTGTTGTTGTTAAATACTAATAATTAGATATTTATCATTGATTAAATATCATGTGTGTCTTAGTCTTGATACATTATGAAAGTAAAAACAGCATTTCATTTAATATTATTAATAATAATAATAATTAAATGTTTATAATGGGTTAAATATTATATGTGATGTGAGTCTTAATAATAATAATAATAATAATAATAATGAATAGTAAAAAATGTTTATTATGGAGTAAATATCATGTGTAATGTGAGTCTAAGTCTTCATACATTATGGCAGTAAAATAGATTGAAATTGCATATTGCATTTCATATCGGCTTATGCATCGAAGTGATTGTTGCAACAGTATTTGAATAAAGACCACCAACTAATAATGGCATCTCTTGCTATTTTTTCGTCTCCTTTCGTATCATTAATTTTCATTAACAGTTTTTTGAGAGCTTTTCTAAAGCTTGTGTGTCATTAAGAAAACTCTCCTCCTCTCCCCAAAACAACTTCTCCTCTATTGGACTTAATTGCTTTGTTCAACAACGTGGCAATCAATCATCCCTGCGCGTCAGCACCTGTCACACTAGCCAGCCATAAAATGGGGAAGGAGGACACCGTCTAGAGTTTGTTCTCCATAAATATTTTCTTCCACCATTTGGACTGTCAGTAAAGATTGAGAGCAGTTTAACTGGAGAGTTTGACAAATTTATTAGACGTCCATCTTCATTTCGGTAGATCTGCACGCGGACGCTTTGTCGTTATTGTTGAGACTTTAAAAGCCAATAAAATGTACCGTATATATGCTCACTTATAGCTGGAAATTGAAAAACCTGTATTTTATCTACAACATTTTGTAAGAAAATGTAATTAATGTTGCTCGCCAGACAAACCTTGCTTTTACCATTGCCTATTTGTTTGTTTAATCCCCTGACACGATTACATTTTGGTATGGTCATGAATGATACCTAAACAAAAATGGGCAAAAATAAGGAGGCGCAATCAAATCATTCTGTGAAAATCTTTTTAAAATGTTGTAAATAATCAAAAACTTATTTGTTAGAAAATAATGAAAAGAAACGTTTTATTTTAAATTAGTTCAAGATATATGTATATTTTATAGTGCTGTCAAATCGATTAATCGCATCCAAAATAAAAGTTTATGTTTACATGATATATGTGTGTGTACTGTGTATATTTATATGTATATATAAATACACACACATACATGTATATATTTAAGAAATATATGTAATATAATTTCTTAAATATGTACATGTATGTGTGTGTATTTATATCTACTTATAAATATACACAGTACACTTTATTTTGGATGCGATTAATCACGATTAATCGATTTGACAACACTGATTATTTATTATCTAGTGAGTACATATCAACCGCTCTGCATTGGACATTTACTGTCACAGACGATCACATGGCTGAAATGAATACAGAAAGCAAATGTTCTGCGGCGTAGAACAGAAAATGAAAAACAATGCATTAATATGAGTACAGCGTTGATACAAGATAGCCTATTATTTTGAAGTCATGAAGTCAATCAACATTTAACATTGTTGCCTGAGAGGGCAAAGTGATTACCATTAAAGTGGTCCTATTATGCTTTTTCACTTTTTGAGTTTTAGTCGGTGTGTATTTTTGGGCATAAAAAAGATCTACAAAGTTACAAATCTCAGAGTCCACTCCAAAGGGAGATATTTCGTTTAAAAAAAACGAACGGCTCGTTTGGACCACAGCATTGTTTTCCGGGTTTTGTGATATCACAAAGCGTCCCATTAGAATATCATTAAAATAATTCCCGCCTACGGAAATTCGAATGGTTGGGTGGTGGGGAGGGGCGAGGTCGTGGTTAGAACGCTTGGTTGAGTGCATCAGACGAGACGACGAAGAAGAAGTGCTGCTGCAGAGTTAGTGCATCAGAGAAAACCAAGAAGAAGAAGAGCTGCTGTAGCATCAAGTTTTCGCCATGTCCGTCCATATCCGTGCGTGCAAAGGTTCTGCGCGATCCTCTTGTTCAATATTCTCGGGGTCTGAATCCGGCTCAAATTGATATGGCAATATTGACGCCATCCAGAACAGACAGAACTTGCTGCTTTGGCAAGGGGCGTGGCAGTACTGAAACACCGTCTAAGCTGTTCGCCAATCACAACGCACTGGGACAGCTAACCAATCACAACACATTTTGTTTTTCGGAAGGCGGGCCTTCATCAAAACCGGAACTAATCGAGCCGTTTGTGCCAGGATGGGGAGAAAGGTAATTTAATAATGTAAATTATGTGAAAAAATTATGTGTTTTTCGAACCACCAAGCATGAGAGCATGTTCTAGTACACCCCCAAAACAAAATCAAGACTTTGTAAAAGAGCATAATAGGACCCCTTTAAAGACAGACCTGAAGCTGTAATGTGCCCTTACTGTATATAAGATGGGCACTGGCCCAGTGACAAGCTGTTGTGCTTCTAAAGGTACAATTCCTTAAGGGTTTTAGGTTTTAACTCCTAAGAGTCCATGCACTGTAAAAAAATTCCGTAAAATTTACAGTAAAAAACCGGCAGCTGTGGTTGCCGGAATTTTACCGTAAAAAATACGGTAGCAACGTTTTAGGTTTTACGGTTTTAACTTAAATTTACAGTTAAATACCGTAATTTCATTAACTGATATAATGTTAATATACCAACCTATTGAAGTACTGAAATCTGTTTTGTACCTTTGTAATACACTGATAACCACCAAATGCAGGTGGTGATGAGAAAGTCACATGATGAACCAAAGCCCATCACAAGCAGCTTTTAAATAATAAAATATATAGAAGGTGCACAGTGTCATTCACACAAACGCTAAACACCATCATGGTAACACACATGAAACTGAAATAATGCAATAAACATTCATTTAACAACATTAGGTGTAACACACAACCCAAATATACAAAACTGATAAGAAAAAAACTAAGAAACATAGTTATTTCAACTACAACAACAAAAAAACATCAAATTTTAAATGTAACGCAGGGAATTCTGGGAATGTCAATTTACGGTTATTCACTGTAAATTATACGGTATTTTTCACTTCCAAAAACGGTATACTACCGTAAAATTAATGTCCAATACATGTAATGTCCAATACAGTTTTTCACTGTATATAGTAGGGGAATTTACCATTAACCATTTAACAGGTTTTTACTGTAGCATTTTTACAGTCTTTTACCGTTAAATTAACGGTCATTTTTTACAGTGTACGTTTTGAATGTCCCTGCTGTTAACTGCAATGTTTAGGGCTGCGTTTCTCAAAAGCAT
>NW_015633542.1:668203-670023 GCF_001515625.1 Sinocyclocheilus rhinocerous
GAATGGTTGGGGGGTGGGGAGGGGCGAGGTCATGGTTAGAACGCTTGATTGAGTGCATCAGACAAGATGACGACGAAGAAGAAGTGCTGCTGCAGAGTTAGTGCATCAGAGAAAACCAAGAAGAAGAAGAGCTGCTGTAGCATCAAGTTTTCGCCATGTCCGTCCATATCCGTGCGTGCAAAGGTTCTGCGCGATCCTCTTGTTCAATATTCTCGGGGTCTGAATCCGGCTCAAATTGATATGGCAATATTGACGCCATCCAGAACAGACAGAACTTGCTGCTTTGGCAAGGGGCGTGGCAGTACTGAAACACCGTCTAAGCTGTTCGCCAATCACAACGCACTGGGACAGCTAACCAATCACAACACATTTTGTTTTTCGGAAGGCGGGCCTTCATCAAAACCGGAACTAATCGAGCCGTTTGTGCCAGGATGGGGAGAAAGGTAATTTAATAATGTAAATTATGTGAAAAAATTATGTGTTTTTCGAACCACCAAGCATGAGAGCATGTTCTAGTATACCCCCAAAACAAAATCAAGACTTTGTAAAAGAGCATAATAGGACCCCTTTTCCGAGCATCGTTAACGCTCAAACAAATAAAATAGTCACAGTGTGTTTGTGAATGGGCTTTCGAGAAACTGAGGAGATTGTTAATAGGGATGCAAACTAGTCACTTTTTGCCAAAAAACGCTGTTTTAATTCAAAATAGGTCATTTGTGTGACTGATGTAGATCCGATGAGTTTTTTTACACACACACACACACATATATATAATTTTGAGGCAAACCAATAATAAAAAATACCAAGAATCCCTCTAAAACTGCTTAAAAAGTGAGCAATATTAAGTTTGTTGTTTAAATAAATAAACAAATAAATGAAAATGTACTCTACTGTCAGGGTGTTAAAAGGGGGTGTTTTTTCACATCAGGGGTGTCATTTTTTTCACCCCTGATAAGTTTACATCCCTCCAAGCACATATTAGTTATTGTGGACACAGCAATACATCCTAGCATCGTAATCTCATAGCAATAATTTAATTCCTTATAAAATAAAAGCTCTCAAATAATTCTAACATATTATAATCAGGATTTAAAGGATTCTATTATTAATTAGGATGTTGTGGAATTATAATACCATCATATTGCTTTTCCAATTAGCATTTTAATTTTCTGAGAAGTGTTTTTGATGGTCCAGCATTCTCGGCTGAGGAAGGCAGATGAAAATAAATAAGCTCAGACCTTTGAGCTTTGAAATGAGACTCATCTTCATGATTTGATTAATGAGGCAGTGATGTGTCTGCTTTATTACTTTATTATACTACTGTATATTAGGAGTATAACTGCTAAAAACAAATGCATCAGAAATCAGTTGTTTTTAATATGAAGACTGCTATTGTTCGTCGTCCTCTGGGAGAAACAGCATTACCTTGAAAAACATTTTATCCTGGCTACGTTAGAAGTTTTTTCCAATCCTCTTAACGTGCTTGTTGAGTTTCTGTCTTTCTGCAGGCAAAGACAATATTCCCCAATGTCTGCACCATCTTTTGTCAAAGTAACATACTAGTTTAAAAAAAAATATTTCGTGGAAATTTTTATAATTTAAGTGGAATAAAAATAAACATAATATTTTTTTGTTTGGAGGCCAGTATTCATTTTAAATCACAACGTTTTCATCTGTAAAGACATTCAGACTGAATTAAATTACCATTTTGACTTCACAACCCAACCCCAACTGGGCCAGTGGTTAGCTGGGCCAGTGTGTGCTGTGATTGGTTAGCTGGGCCAGTGTGTGTTGTGATTGGTTAGCTGGGCCAGTGTGTG
>NW_015633542.1:670745-674397 GCF_001515625.1 Sinocyclocheilus rhinocerous
AGGATTCACTAAATGAATTTATAGAGTTCAGTCACTAGGGGGTGATAATGACACCCAAATTGTTGAAAATATTGAAGGGGTCCTATTATGCTCTTTTGCAAAGTCTTGATTTTGTTTTGGGGGTGTACTAAAACAGGCTGTCATACTAGGTTGTTCGAAAAACACATTATTTTTCACATATTTTACATTATTACAACACCTCTCTCCCCAGTCTGGCATAAACGGCTCGAATAGTTCCTGTATTCAATGAATGCCTGCCTTCTGAAATACCAAATGTGCTGTGATTGGTTAGCTGGGCCGGTGTGTGCTGTGATTGGTTAGCTGGGCCGGTGTGTGCTGTGATTGGTTAGCTGGGCCGGTGTGTGCTGTGATTGGTTAGCTGGGCCGGTGTGTGCTGTGATTGGTTAGCTGGGCCGGTGTGTGCTGTGATTGGTTAGCTGGGCCGGTGTGTGCTGTGATTGGTTAGCTGGGCCAGTGTGTGTTGTGATTGGTTAGCTGGGCCAGTGTGTGTTGTGATTGGTTAGCTGGGCCAGTGTGTGTTGTGATTGGTTAGCTGGGCCAGTGTGTGTTGTGATTGGTTAGCTGGGCCAGTGTGTGTTGTGATTGGTTAGCTGGGCCAGTGTGTGTTGTGATTGGTTAGCTGGGCCAGTGTGTGTTGTGATTGGCAGAACTCGGAGCCTGGTCGGGAAATGTCATGCCCCATACCATAGCCACCTGCGAGCTTCAGTGTAAATATTGTGTCAAAATCAAATCAATTTGAGCGTGATTTAAACCCGGAGGATTGTAACCACTCTAAGTTCGTCTGCTTTGTGAAAGCTAGCGTGTCTCCGACATAGTGATAACACTTGTTGCCTTCTCTAGTGCAGCTCAACCAGGTCTCGTCCCATTCGTCAATATTTGTGATATCACAAATCCCGGAAAATATGTGTTGTAGTCCAAACGAGTCGTTCGTTGTAGTTTTTGAAAAGTGATTTCTGTTAAATAAAATATCTCCTTTTGAAGTAGACTTTGAGCTTTGTAACTTTGCAGATCTTTTTTATGCTCAAACAGCAACATTACAGACTAACTAAAGTTGAAAAAGTGAAAAAGCATAACAGGACCCCTTTAATAACGTCTCTTTCAGAGAGCCCTTTTGTTGTTCTCTGCATTTTTAAACTGGTTTTTCTTCTGTTTCTTCTCATTAGCATTTTAGAGGAAATTATTCTGATGGAAGACGAGCCAAATGTACCAAAGATGGCATTTCCTAAAAATTGGGATTTGATTGCCTTCGAGCGCTTTTGAATGGGGGAATTATGAAGGAATACAGTTATTCGACTTCAGCAACCTTGTTCGTCTGGCGGCCGCTGGACCATTTATCTTCCTCTTTTATTGTTCATTGCTCATTAGTCTTGATTTAATTTTCATATCCGGTGCTCACAAAGTCAAATTAAATAGTAGTGTGGTCTCTCGCTCGCTTTCCGTCCGGTGAGATGTTGAAGTTTTGAATTAGGGGTGAAGGAAAGCACTGTAAGTATTATGGTTCAGTGACTACACTGTGTATATCACTTGTTTCTTTTCTTAAAGGAATAGTTCAACCGAAAATGACAACCCTCTGTCACTTTTAATTGACCCTGTCTTTCAAGCTTCAAAAAGGTTAAAAAAGACATAAAGAAAAACTCATAAATGTAATGTACTGTGTATGTCTCATGATATGCTTTCATATGAATTCAGAAGACTTATAATATTGCACTTGAATCAAATGGACTACTGTTTTTATGCTGTGGTAATGTATTTATCATAAATTATATTTGTATTTATTTATAATTCATTAATACATTTATTTATTGCTTTAGAATGTATTAATTTCAAAGAAAATATATAGGCTATATATACTGTATATATTTAGAGGTGAATATGAAAAATAATCAAAATTATATAAATATATAAATAATAAATAATAAAAACTATATGGACATATTAAATCAAAACAAAACTAATTAAAAATGATAACACACACAAATGAAAATGAACTACCGTTATCATACTGTGGTTGTTTAATGTATTATTTATTAATGTAATTTTTATTATTTATTAATCAAAGATAGATAAATAAAAGGTAACATAAAGTTAATTTAAATGTATACCTGTATGTGTAAATTTACCTGTATGTAGAAAAGGTAAGATACAGGTAGGTAGGTAAATACATAAATAATATTTTAGGCTGTTGTTTTAGGAGAGAAGTGTTGGCATTACAATTGAATGTATTATAAATGTAATAAATAAATAAACAAATAAGCAAAATGCACTGAGATTATATACTCAGATCCTATATGAAATATATAGCCATATATGTGTTTGCTGGAGAAAACACTGATCCGTATATAAGAATCAGTCATTGTGTGTATTTTGTGTGGATATGCATGTTTTCTGAAGTACTACTTTGGTTCACATTTCACTCCTAAGAGTAATATAAAAATGTGAATCTGAACGGATGTTTTTGGCCAGATGAAGATACGACATGTTCCAGACTTTAAAACATTGCTTTGTGTGTGTCTTTGTCTGATGTGAGCAATAGGACAGACTGTCATCTTGAGTAGCGACAAAGCGCACAAACTTCAACAAATTGTGGGTGTTCAAGAAAAACTCACAGTCCTGAGAACAGCATGAAACGCTGTAGCTGTGTCATGTGTTAAATGCTCAAGTAAGGGTCAAGGGTATTTCATGTCACTTTCTCTGCCCACTTTCGGCCTTTTACCCCTAAAAACTCGACAAATGGAAGGATGAAAGGCGAGGCGCTGTAAAATACAAGAGGCTAAACATATTTCAGACTGTTTGAAGGTCACCGCAGTGATCTGCCAATGCGACTGTATCATTAATCACTGAATGATTCCCACAGCAGACATCCCACTATCTCCTTCAGCTACGATCACACACACACACACACACACACACACGGCCGATTAGCCATTTTTACACAGCGTGCCGAGTTGTCGAGGTTATCTGCTACAAGGTTATTTAAGTGCATCCTGCATGTCAATGCTTTACAGTTGGGTGGTGGGGTGCATGTTTCTCTAGCGGTGACAGTTGCACTCCAGGCGTGCTGTTGTGTTGGTGGTTTGCATTGCTGCGGTTCAGATGAGATGGGTTGTCAGGTCACCTTGAGTATGGTTTTGTTTTTAATACGTGTGCATTTCAACACACTGGTGTCTGACAAACATATCTGAATTATCAGTACTGACGGTGATTTGTCCGGTTCTCTGGAGGTATGGAGGTATGTTCATCCATCATAACCTCCTCATTTGGACACAATGAATACATAATACAACAAGCCAGTCGAGGCTGTGAGTACACAGAGCAATTTAGAATGTATTTCAAAGTATATATTCACAGTTTCACTGTTATTTAACTCATAATTTGTAAAATGTTCATCTTCCTAAAGTTCTCACTTGTAGACGTCAATACTTGATAAGAGTTAGAGGTATTAAATTATGGAATGGTTTATCCCATCTAGCAAACAAAAAAAGTTCCTCTTTAACATATAAAGGATAATTTTAATGCTGTTTTGTAATAGTGTATTTTGTCATGTTTTTGAGTATTTTATGTACCATATATGGTTTGTTTTTGGAGTATATCATTTCTAGATTTTTTTTTTTTGGTAATTTTTAGATATTTA
>NW_015633542.1:675450-688907 GCF_001515625.1 Sinocyclocheilus rhinocerous
GCGATCTGCCAATGCGACTGTATCATTAATCACTGAATGATTCCCACAGCAGACATCCCACTATCTCCTTCAGCTACGATCACACACACACACACACACACACACACGGCCGATTAGCCATTTTTACACAGCGTGCCGAGTTGTCGAGGTTATCTGCTACAAGGTTATTTAAGTGCATCCTGCATGTCAATGCTTTACAGTTGGGTGGTGGGGTGCATGTTTCTCTAGCGGTGACAGATGCACTCCAGGCGTGCTGTTGTGTTGGTGGTTTGCATTGCTGCGGTTCAGATGAGATGGGTTGTCAGGTCACCTTGAGTATGGTTTTGTTTTTAATACGTGTGCATTTCAACACACTGGTGTCTGACAAACATATCTGAATTATCAGTACTGACGGTGATTTGTCCGGTTCTCTGGAGGTATGGAGGTATGTTCATCCATCATAACCTCCACATTTGGACACAATGAATAAATAATACAACAAGCCAGTCGAGGCTGTGAGTACACAGAGCAATTCAGAATGTATTTCAAAGTATATATTCACAGCTTCACTGTTATTTAACTCATAATTTGTAAAATGTTCATCTTCCTAAAGTTCTCACTTGTAGACGTCAATACTTGATAAGAGTTAGAGGTATTAAATTATGGAATGGTTTATCCCATCTAGCAAACAAAAAAAGTTCCTCTTTAACATATAAAGGATAATTTTAATGCTGTTTTGTAATAGTGTATTTTGTCATGTTTTTGAGTATTTTATGTACCATATATGGTTTGTTTTTGGAGTATATCATTTCTAGATTTTTTTTTTTTTGGCAATTTTTAGATATTTATATTTATATATTTGTTATTGTAATTTAGCTCGTTTTTTAATTTCATAATTGGTTTTTGTTTTTGTTTTCTAGACCGTTTAGGTGGAGGATCTAAATAAGCCCTTTGGGGTGTCTGCCTCTTCCAATCCAGTATATGGATTGTACTTTTTTGTTGTTGTGTTTTTATTGTACCTATTTCATCTTTGTGCAAAAAAATAAACTAAGCTAAATTTAATGATTTTACCACGGTTAAGGGGTGTTGCTAGGTTGCCTGAAACCACTAAAATCACTTCAAAAAACACATTATTATTATTATTATTATTATTATTGAATTATTTTCTAAATAAAAATATAATAAATTAAATAATATAATTAATATAAATAATAATCACATTTTTTAAGAAACCATATTTTTTCTCTTGTTAATTGTCCACAAAGTGAAAATTGTCCAAATGTTAAATAGACACAGACTATTGGTTTGATCAAATCACTAACACTGGTAAGATTGCAGTTAAGTGATGAATTAAAATAGAATTCAATTGAGTTTCATTCATTGTAGAATTCAACTTTACGACAACTTCAGATTTTAGAGCTGGAACTATAATTTTTTAATGTGTATAAATGAATACAAACATTTATTTGATCTCAAAAACAGAGGGAAATAAAACAGTAATATTGTGAAATATTATTGCGATTTTTAAAGAACTGTTTTCTATTTAAATTTGTATTTTAAATATTAATATTAAAATCAAATATTAATTTTAAATATAAATATAAATATTGAAGTAAAGTTTAGCACACGTAGCAACCCATTTCTTTTCCAGCTCATCTACATGTGGGCGACTCCGTCTGAACTGGATGAAAATTAGTCTCTCGCTGGCTTTTTAAATAACGACGCAGCAGCCTCATCATTCTTTATGACACTGATCATCTATTATGAACTCCGATATGATAAAACATGCCTTTCCTAGCGAATGTGCCCACTCTTTTCCAATTCTGATTTCCATGGATCTCTCTCGCCTTTAACCTTGGTTGCTGACAGATAATAACTTTGCCATTGAAAGGCTACCTTTCCCTGCACATAAAGGACGTTTAAAAGAGACGTATTACTCTTCCGGTGGTGATGAAGCTTTTGCAGAGCAGGATTATATCTCTATTCATTCTCATTTATTTTGCCTTAGACCTCATTTGAATGACTTTGGTCAGTAATTATAGCCAAGGTTATCTGTGTTCAGATGAGAAACTTTACCTTCCCCTTCATTAGCTCACTTGTTATCGTAGACGTTCCTCCCCTGCCATTGTTCAGTGGAGCTTCATGGTGTGTTTCAACTATTATGAAGTCAGTGTTGTTAGTGGAGTACAACAGCACTTTTTGTGACCCCCAAAGTGTATGAAGATCAAAAATCTATATTTATTTTTATTTAATATTAATGTAGCAACATTAGTTCTTATCTATTATTCTATATTCGTCCTGTTGTCCAGTAAAAAGTGTCAAATCATTTATATATTGAACACATATCTTGAATTACATTTGTTTTCTCTCTTTCTTTCTTTTTTATTCAGTAAAACAATAAAGAAGGTTTTTAGCTGAAACCATGGTCCTTGCTGATTACAGGTAATAATGTTGTATATAATGTTCAGTTTCTTGCTCAGACCGATCGTTTCGCTTCATAAGACCTCAATATTAGAGATGCACCGATTGACCGGCCAGTGATCGGAATCGGCCGATTTTTCGCATGACTGGCTGGATCGGTGACATGCCGGTCAGTCTCACGTCTTGCCGATTCCAAGCCGATCCTTTTATAGCCAGCAGCGCCGGCAATGACGTCACAGCCACTTGCACACTCACAGTCCCGCGTGTAAATATGTCGTTTTGCGTGAGAATGATTTTAGCTCCAACCCTAATTAAACACACCTGAAGCAGCTAATCAAGCTCTTACTAGGCATAGAAACTTCCAGTCAGGTGTGTTTAGGCAAGTTGGAGCTAAACTCTGCAGGACACCGGCCCTTCAGGACCGACTTTGGACAGCCCTGGTGTAAATGCATCTAATGCCACTTCAGATGCAGCTTCTGTTCCCTCTGCAGTGGTAAGATTATGTTTGTTAATACTAATTTCATTTGAATGGTAACAACTCTACAGTTTCTTATTATTCTAACTGAATTAATTGAAACAAAGTAAGAATTTGATGTGAAAGATGACATATTCAATAAGGTTAGGTGGAAAAATGACCATTTATAAACATAGTGGGAAATGACATCTGTTTTGTTACATACAGCAGCTCATTTTAAGTTAACTATTTCTTCCTCTTTCCAGTCACAGAGCACTTTATTTTGAGAGTTGTTTAAGTGAGAGAAAATCTGTAACTTAGTCCAGATTGGTGGAATTGTAATGTTTAATAATTTATTTTATTATGTAAATAATAATTTTGCATTGAATTTTGAATAACTTTTTGTTTGTATATGCTGTCAACTATAGTTCTTAGAAAGAAAATTGGAATCGGCAGGTCACACTTCCAAAAAAATCGTAAATCGGAATCGGCCAAAAAAATTGCAATCAGTGCATCTCTCAATATATTGTCAGAAGCCACGTGTCACGAATCCGGTCCATGAACTTCCGTCTGCTAGCCATCAGAGGTCACCCTTTCCATTTTCATTGACTCTCGCATGACACACTGTTGCATATCACATGGATCCGCACGTCTCACGTCTTGTCAGCCCCGTTAGACCACGGCTATTAATTTTGTGTTGCCTGCATATGTTTTTTTTTTTACTCTCAAAGTGCTGGCAGCCGCTGACTTGCATTTTATAAATCATCAAGGGCCATGGTTTCAGCTAAAAATCTTCTTTACTGTTCTACTGAAGAAAAAAAGTCACCTACATCTTGGATGGCCTGAGGATGAGTAAAATAACAGCAACTATCCCTTTAATTCAATATATATATATAGAGAGAGAGAGAGCGAGAGAGAGAGAGAGAATCAGACAATTCAGACAATCGATCAGTTCACTGATGCTTTTTATTGTTCTCTTTTATTAATTACACCGACAGACTCAAGGGAAACTCAAGATGATCTGGTTGCTAAGTGATTGTTTCTATGGTTGATTTGAGGAGGAGGCAGTAAAGAGGGACATGGTTGGGACATGGTGTTAAATCATGATGTATTATATTCAGAGATGCTGTAGTGGCTGCAAGGAGGTCACTGAGGTTGATCAGTTGCTAGATGCCTAAGAGGGAAATTTTATGTGTGTTCAAAAACATATTTTGCATAAGCAACATCAAGCTTTGGGATATAAAACAGAAAATGGCTAAGCTATGCTTGGTCAATATAGACTTTTTAATGATTAAAAACACAAATCTGTGATATTTACAGCTTTGGTTGCCAGAACTTCGCAGTGAATATATAGTAGAAACATTTTAAGGATTGTTTTATTTCTCCGTAAATAATAAAAATATTGTCTTTCTTTTTCACTTGGCTAATGTCCCATTAGATTTATTACAGGGTTTTTTTCACCATATATAGCAAAGGAACTATTCATTCATTCATTCATTCATTCGTTCATTCGTTCATTTATTTATTTCAGTGTATCTCAGCAGCAGGATTACACTACAGGTCAGATGTTTGGAATAATAACATTTGTTTTAATGTTTTTGAAAGAAAGTCTCTGATGCTCACCAAAGCTGAATTTATTTGATTAAAAATGCAGTAAAAACTGTAATATTGTGAAATATTATTGTAATTTGAAATACCTGTTTTCCATTTGAATATATAGTAAAATGTAATTTATTTCTGTGATACAACGCTGAATTTTCAGCATCATTACTCCTGTCTTTAGCATCACATGATCCTTCAGAAATCGTTCTAATATGCTTTGCATTCACAGGAATAAATTACATTTTAAAATATATTTGAATAACTATTTTAAATTGTAATAATATTTCACAATTTTGCTGGTTTTACTGTATTTTGAATCCTATAAATGTAGTTTAGATGAGCATTAGAGACTTCTTTCAAAACCATTAAAAATAGAGTACAGCAAATTAGATGTTGTTGCAAATGATTTACAATACATCATGCCTAATTATGCATCTTTTTTTTTTTTAAATGCCAATAACCATTAAATCTGAAGATTGTCGCTGTTGACATCCTGTGCACCAAAGCAATTATTCCCTGAATAAAGTTTGTTGTGTCATCCTAACTTCTCCAGCTGCCAATCACCGTTGAGTTTGTGATGATTGACCCGCAGGAGGAACAAATCTGTTTCCCCCATTAGTTTAATCTCTCGGCTGCTGTGTCATCAATAATCGAAACACTCTGTGGCCTTTACAGTTTTTCTACGACGCCAAAAGGACTCAAATGTGAAAATGCAAATGCTTTAATTCCGTTCCTGCAGATTACGGCACAGTTCTCGCCCTCTGTTGCCTTATTGATTGACAGGCACATTTTGTGGCGCCTTCATTTTTTTCTCCGTCAAATTAGATGCGTTCAGTGTAAAATTTCACACTGGCTAACCACATGAGAGCCACTCAAATTAAAACCAGACGATAGCTCTCAGTTTTTCCAGTTTAGAAGATTTTAACTGCAGACAGCAGGTCAATTTCAATCAGCCAAAGTCACCAGGCAATTGAGCCCCCACATATCTCATCCTCCATTTCTCCTGTCCATCTCTGATTCCTCTTATTTTCTTCTAACATACCTTGTAATGCGAGTGATAATGTCGCTCCTCTCAACCTGTTGCTTTTGTGATTCGGGCTGAAGCTGTCCATCTGTCATCTCTATGGAAACTGCTGAAGAGCTTCATGACTTCATTTCTGGTTGGACTGTCACTAGAGTTTGTAATTGGATATGTACATTGACATTAATGCATTTGGTAGATGCTTTTATATAAAACAACTAAATACAAGGTCCATTTTAATCTGTTTATGCGTTTTCTGAGAATTGAACCCATGACCTCGGTGATGCTAGTGCTACTGTTTGAGCAACAGGAACATTATTGTTTATGATTATCTGTTGTTGTTTCTCTCTCTCTCTCTCTCACTCCTGAAAAAAAATAAAACATTGATTTTTTTTATTTTTTTTTTCATGCCCTGTTCAATTTTGAGATTTGGGGCTATTTACTTCCATAACATGTTTTATTTCAGACTAGAGGAAAGGAAACACCCCAAATACACATTTAAGTGCTTATTTTTATTACACTCAATCTATTTGCATCAGTAGATTTCAATTATGATACATATTTTTTATGCCATTTTCTCAAAATGTGTTTTTTATTTCCACTTTAGCAGTAAAATTGTAAAGGTTACTTAGAATTGCATAACATACGACTAAGAGTTGGTCTGGCACTTTTTAAATGACAGAAATACAAAATTAATAAATGAAATACATAGTATACAGTGTGTGTGTGTGTGTGGGTGTGTGTGTGAGATTTTGTGTGTGTGTGTGTGTGAAATTGTGTGTGTGTGTGTGTGAAATTGTGTGTGTGTGTGTGTGAAATTGTGTGTGTGTGTGTGTGAAATTGTGTGTGTGTGTGTGTGAAATTGTGTGTGTGTGTGTGTGAAATTGTGTGTGTGTGTGTGTGTATATATATATATATATATACAGTTTAAAAAGAATTCTCATATTTACATTTTATTAATATTGATTTTATTGTTAATAGTAAAATAATACTAAAAACTTTTTTATTTGATTATAATATTTGAAAATATAAGCTTTCATTGAAAATATAAAATTAAAATATAAGCTTTTGTTTTGCACACATCCTTTTTTTTAATTAAACAACTTATTCATTTTAGTCATTTTATAAATTGAATAGTCTTATAAGATTTTTCATGTCGATCTTTGCAATCGTAATAATATAGATTTTATTAATAATAGTAGGCCTAATATATGTTTTTTTTATTACCTTAAAATGTGAAAATATAATGTTTCATTTTACACACATTAATTTTTCAATCACAATACATATCTTTAAAACCATTTTCTCAAAATGAGTTTTCATCTTCACTCAGGGTTGCCAGGTTTTCACAAGAAAACCCGCCCAATCGCTACTCAAAACTAGCCTAAAACTAGCCCAATCGCTTTTCGAGGGAATCCCCAGTTAAAAATCACGTTCCGGGGGGTAAAATACGCGTTTTTGGAGTCGCTTCAACCCGCAGACATAAAAAACAACTCGCGATAACAGTGTTAAAGAAGCCCAATTCCACGGGAAAACCACGGACTTGGCAACACTGTCTTCACTTCAGCACTTACATACACCAAACTTAACTTACATTTAGATATTTAAACATAACATTTCATAAAAAATTGTAATACAAAACAATCATCGTATTGTGCTGTGATTTACTGTGATTGTCATTTGCATAACTTAAATCAAGATCTATTCTCTGAAAACAGTACTGCGTAGTTACAGCATCTACCTGAAACAAACTAGTGATACTGAATACAGTCATTAGCCCGCAGGTTAGTTTGAGCACCTAAGCAAGCTTTGTCCTTCTGTAACCCAAATGTCTAATGCATTCACCGCATGCATAATATTGAGAGGCCTCCGCCGATAGGCTTATGTTGCCAGGACAACCTGATTGTCAGAACAGCTCATTAGTAATAACAGCGACAGCCCGGATCGCGCCTCTACCCTCAACATTTACGATGCCAAGCCATCCAAAGCCAGTGACCTTGATGGGCTTTTTAAAACAGACCGAGAGGCTTAATGGATCTTTACACCCAAGATCATTGCACCTGAGGGAATACATTACAAGCTACTTCATCACAGAGACAAGTGGCATCAGACACAGCAACTATAATTGGGTTTCTTTGGTGCTTTTAATGTGACTATTTTATGCAGTGTAAAATATCTATATATTCATGGTTTTTGAATATTTGAGATGTGCGTATAACCCTGAAACAGTGTGTGATTTGTAAGATTTTCTGAGGCTAACTTGTTAGCTTAAGAGCATTGAGCCTTTTTTGGCTGAATTTGGCCTTAAATAACATATTTGCCTGCTGTGCTGCTTGACCTCAAATTCAGATGAAATCATTCATTCCAGTCAAGAAAGCACTGTATTTCAGCTGTAAACATGACTCATCCTCTACTGTAGGATTATTCTACACAAAGTCCTTCAAATCCAACATATAGATATGTAAAGATTACTTTGATCTGCAGACCAACAATTGGTCTGTCACTTTTTTATAACAGAAATGCAATTTCTGATATTAAAGCATAATTATATATATATATATATATATATATATACAGTGTGTGTGTGTGTGTGTGTGTGTGTGTGTGTGTGTGTATAAAATCTTATGTCGCTATTTGCAGTTGAAATAATATAGATGTAATTATTAATAGTAATATATGGACTTTTTATTAGCTTAAAATTTAAAAATATAATGTTTAATTTTATGCACATCCATTTTTAATCAGATAATATATTTAAAAAATAATGTATTTATAAGATTTCTCATGTAGATATTTGCCATTTTAATTATGTTGATTTTATTATTAATAGTAATATATGGGCTTTTTTATTAGATTAAAATGTGAAAATATATTGTTTTATGTTTTACACATCCATTTTTATCAAATAACTTGTGTAAAATAAAATAAATTTTTTTAATAAGGATTCTCATGACAATATTGATTTTATTATTAATCATCATATGGGCTTTTTATTAGCTTAAAATATGATAAAATAATGTTTAATTTTATATACATCCATTATTAATCAAATAATTCTTCATATTATAAAAAATATTATTTTTTATAAGAATTCTCGTCAATATTTTAATAAAAATATATTCTCATGCTATTTTAATAATATTGATTTTAATATTTTAAGCAATATTAACAGTTAAGTGTGTGTGTGCATAGCCAAATAACTTAAATGTAAATAATATACATTTGAATAAGAATTGTCATGTCAATATAATTTGAATAATATTAAAATTATTAATATATATATATATATATATATATGTGTGTGTGTTTTTGGCTTAAAATATGCATTTCCATATGGCAAAGTATGACTTTTTAAAGATATTATGTTTCTCAAGGTTTCATTGAACACAAGCTGAATCTCTGTTTAAAAGTCAATAAGCCTATTTATGTTGTTATCCTAATTTTGCACTGTTATCTGATGGATTATTATTACAAATGCAATTTATCAGTCACATTCAGCATTGCCTGTGACCCTCAGAACAGACCTGCGACCCTTTTTCAGGTCATGACGAGAGCCGCTGTTGTGCTCGTATAGGTTTCTGTCCATCCCGTGCAAAGTGCTGTCCTACACAGTTTCACGCAGGCGGCCCACGGCCAGGCTTATCAAGAGACAACCGCCGGCTGTGATCTCGGTGACTAACACCAAGTCGCTTCAACTCGCCCTTCTCTCAAACTCCGGACTGCCTCTGACTCACGGCCGCTCTTTGTCATCCTCTTCCTACAGCTTATTTTTTTCTTCTTGCTGGCTGACCATGGCAGATAAGAGTCAGGACCCATCAGAGCCACTGAAGCGGGTGCCCAGGCGAGTGCCTGACCTAAATGCTTGACTGCACTCAGCTAGCTAACCACATTCAGCGGGCCGTGGAGGTGGAGTGAGACTCTTCTGAGTATAAATTGCTTGCTTGCAAAGGTAAACTTAATCCACTCTATTCTGAGCGACATTAGTGAGGAAGGGCCTGTATTGGACATACTTGACATGTTCTGTGGAATGGACTGAATGTCTCATCTTTTCCTGTGTGGCTTCTGAACTACTTACATTTCATGTTGAGCATTGCTTTCTCCAATTAGCTGAACATATTACATATTAACCCTATTAAAATGATCAAAACTGCTGTTAAACCTGTTGCTCACAATCTACTCCATGCCTTCTGTCATCTGATTGACTTGAATGTTTTTAGTCTAATTGTACAAACGTCCACCTTCAGTTTGAGCTTCACGTGTCTTTTTGCTGTGAAATCTGATTTTGATCAAGTAAGCGTCAGAATAACTGCAGTAATATCTCCAGATGAACACTTACTGGACTGGAGCAGCTCAGCTTTACTCGATTCTCCATCAATCATGTTTTAGAGTCTCAAATCTGATCCTCAGGATCTTTTGAGGAGCGTTTGTTTCCAGAAGCTTTACTTTCACTGTTCCTCAGTTCCCCAAGCCGTTTATTTGTTCATCTCTCAATCAGCATTGGATTGCATTGCATTATATGTTTGGATCATTTCAATCTCATCTTACTGAGACATATTACTGGAGATATAGAGTGACGACTGATATTTATATGCATATGTTATAAATATCTCATTGATTTAAATCAGGATTTCATACTTATTTTTATTCCATATAAATGTCAGCATCTGCACCAAATTGCATATTTTTACTCAAAAAAAAAAAAGAAAAAGATTTTTCAGGCTATTATTTTAAATGTCAGATTTTATAGGGTTAAGTTTTAAAATAAATCATAAACTCATTTTAACTTATATTTACTGTAAAGACGGCATAAAACTAACATTTTGCCACACCTGCCAATGACTAGTGACTAGTGCCATTATTTTTTATTTATTTATTTGTTTTTTATTTTTTACTGGCCATGCAACTGTATGTGCATTATTTCATTAAAAAAAAACAGGCAGATCGACTGTTTCTAATACATTTCTACATTACCATTGTTCATATTTATTTGTTTGTTTGTTTATTCATTCATTCATTAAAGTACATTTTAATTTATATAACAATATTTAATAATAATAATAATAATAATAATAAAACAAAAAATGAAAAACTTAAAAATGTAAAGAATTAAAAAAAAAACTTTATGGTTGTTTTTCTTTGCTTTCTAATGTTAAACCATGCTTCTCTTTTGTTGACAACAGATTTATAAACGGTTCTCATTACAAACTTGGGAAGATGTTTGATGCAGGTTGCATTTTCGAATGCATGCTATAAGCGACTCAAACTCACATTGATGGAGTTCCTGTGGAGCTGCGTTTAATGAACCGCTCCAAACACTGAAAACAGTGGTTGTTTTTGATATAATAAACCTTGACTAACAGGACCTCAAATGAAATGCAAACAATTACAACAAGAGTTGTAATTCAACTCTCCCTGCCAAACAATCTGAAGTAGCGACGAGATAAACAGTGGCAGGTGAGAGCATTTCATGTTGACAGGCAACGATTAATTGCTCAGCAGTGTTTTTAACTTATTGCATTTTAATGAAGCTGCTTGCAGTTATGGCTCAGGGTCCGAAGCTCTGCGCTGCTCATTAGGAGACGTGAAGCTGCCACTCATCCAGTAAGGCCAGAGCGGCGTCTGGTAAACATCATGCAAAATGATGAGAGCGCACTTTTTCATGTGCTTCGGCAGCGGCGATTGACCCGAGTGTCAAGCCAAAGCTTTTGATTAAAGGACAATTTCAGTCATTGGCTAATGGATTCTTAGGCAGATGATTAATTACTGCTTTAATTGAGGTAATTAAATGATGGGTGCAAAGGAGAGTCAATGCGGCAAGGAGAGAAGCCCACAGAGATTGGAGGTCTGGCCTGCGGTGTCACACAGGCAGATTGCCATAATTACTGCAAGGAAATTGGGGTAATTTCCAACCTCTCTCAAAGCTACGTTTAGAAAAAAAAATTTAATTATGGGTAAATGCTACAGAAGTTGGTAAATTTGATACGATTTGGAGTTCTGTCGCGATCTGATGTTCAGTGCGTACATTCAAGACTGTTGTGTTTATCACTGTCATTTCTGTTTAATTGAGGGTTTCAGTGTCAGTTTGAATATACTGTAGATAAAGCTGACATTAATAAATATGCTGAGTATAAGAAACTTTAACGTTAATAAATTCATTAAGAAATGTATTAAGAACTATTCTTATTTAAAGTTAATAAATGCATTGCATTATATGCATTAAATTAAAAAATGTTCATTTAAAGCATAGATTGGTAACATTTTATTGCATGTTGCATTTCTTTTATTATAGGATATATAGTATACCAACTTGCTTTGTTCCTGAATGCATCAGTGTTGGAAGGAATCAGCTGAATTTGATGTTTAATCAATTGTAACATTTATTATGATATATAGCATATCTTTAGCATCAATCTATATTTCGGATTTTTGTGTGAAATATTTTTTGGTAACACTTTATTTCGATAGTCCACTTTAGACATTCTATTAACAGTAAGTAACTTTGCAACTACATGTCAACTAGCAGTTAGTAGAGTATTAGTAGACTGTCTGCTTAATATCTTCTAACACTTTCTTTGTCAACTTATTCTACTAACCCTAAACCTACCCTAACAGTCTACTCTGAGAGTTAGTAGACATGTAGTTGCAAATTAATGAGAATTAGTTGACATGTAGTTGACATGTAGTTACAAAGTTACTTATAGTTAATAGAATGTCTAAAGTGGACTATGAAATAAAGTGTAACCTATTTTTTTATATAAAAGTATATAGGCCACAAAGCTGCAGATTCCTGAATGAATCACTTGTTTTGAACAAATTGGTTTAGTAAATGATTCAATTACTCACTTAAAGAGACTTGTTTTGTTCCTGAATGAATCAGATTGTTTGATCAAATGAGTTAAATGAGTCAGTGACTCACTCAGATAAAGACAGTCACATGTTGCCTGTAACGTGCAGAAAAAGTCACTGAAAAACTACCAACAGTGAAAAGTGCCAGAATGATTATGAATTAAATTGAATTAAATGAATTAAACGGTAAATTCTCAAGCAGGGGAATAGCACTTAAAATTCATTGCTGTGACATTTCTCCCCTGTCTTCTGTGTCGTGAAATGTCTGGTTGAACTTTGTGGGCAGAATCTTATGGGTTGGATCTTCATTCACCTCCATGTGCTGGTTCAGTGCTCTGTTGGCTCTTGAGTTTAGCGGTTAGCAGCTGGTTCACTTGCTCCGAATCAATCAATGTCCAGCAGCAGCATGTGCTCTTCAGAAATTAGAAGAAAACATCCTCTTGTCAAGTGTTTTTTATTTTTTTTTAATCAAATTGTAGTTGTATTTGATGTTTAATTGATTTCCAGGTAAAAGTCATATGGAGCTGTGTGTGTGTGTGTGTGTGTGAGTGTGTGTGTGTGTGTGTGTGTGTGTGTATATATATATATATATAGTTTTATTAATGTTGTGCAAAATTCAAGATGTTAAATTTGACAAATGAGTGTAAATTTAAACACTGAAAGCTGGGCTTAAACTGGGATTAAAAAGAACAATTTACTGAATTGCAATTCAAATTCAAATTGCAATTGCAGTTTTATTTTTTAAAATATATCTTCATTTTAGTACACAAGTTTAAGTTTTTATATATTTTACATTTAATTTCAGTTTATATATTTTATTTCGGGTAATTAAAGTTTTTGTTTAATGATTTTCATTTTAGTTGACTACTAACCCTTATATATTATAATATATTATACAAACTAAATACAAATTTGTATATATCTGTAAGGCATATAAACCTTTACATTTTAAGTTTTTATTTATTATTATTATTTACAAAATGTATATACAAATTTATATATATTTGTAAGGCCTATAAACATGTATATATTATTTTTTTTCATGTGTATAATATATATATATATATATATTGTGTGTGTGTGTGTGTGTGTGTGTGTGTGTAAAATATGCAAAATATATATATATCTGCGAGT
>NW_015633542.1:689047-690280 GCF_001515625.1 Sinocyclocheilus rhinocerous
ATATATATATATATATATTGTGTGTGTGTGTGTGTGTGTGTGTGTGTGTAAAATATGCAAATTAGATATATATCTGCAAGTCCTACTTAACTTTTTTTCAAGCTAATGTTTAAAGTTGTCTTAACAAACTATACTTGCTAATTGCAGATATATTCTTCAAATTCAAGTTACAATTCTGTATTTTCAGTTCTGTTTATTACCTCAATTCAAAAACCAGAAAGACATTTTCAATTCATTTCTGAATGTTGCTCAATCCTGCGTTGAATCTATAGCTTGTCAAGCTACTCAGAATATCAAGTATCTTTGCCAACACTGGTTAGTATAAACCAACATGTCCATTCATGGGGAATAAACATTAATAATACCAAAATAACATGAAGAAGAAATAAAAAACTTTGAGAAGAAGTAAGGGCAGAAGAGGCCACTGGAAATGGAGGAGATAGGATTTGCGCTCGCTGCCTTCAAAGAGTCTCAATCTGGGTCACTGTATTTTGTTTCCTCCCGGTTCGCCTGTCAAGTTGAATATGTAGAGACTGGCCTTGCCTGAGGCCCTTGCTAAAAGATATCAGTTTGCGGCGAGTCTGCGGAGAACCATAGGCTGCAGGTCCCAAAGGTTCTTTACCAGCTACTGAACTCTGCGTGCGCCGCGTGCTGCCAGCGTCTGACACGTGCCAAGGACCTCTAGAAACAGCAATAGAGTTGTTGCATAAAGGGCGTCAAAAACTGCATGCAATTCATTACGTCCTCCGTTGGAGAACTTCTGCTTTGTGCATTTGTGTGTTTTGACCGCAGCAGATGTTTGACTGAACATAATCCAGCTGAAGTTGCGTCTAGCCACAGTTTTGTGTCCAAATAGTATTCATGCATGGATAAGGAATGCCATCAACCTGTAATTTCACATCTTTTGTGCCGTCGAGCATCATTCTCAGTTCATGCAGTATGGGACACTGGGGCTAGTTGTCACAAGAACTGTATCTCAGTAACTATGAAGTTTTGTTTTATCTAAGTGATTTTATGTACCAAATTGTTGTTTCAAACAACAACTGTTTTAAATTAGAATATTATTTAATTCTTTTTAAATATTATATACATTTTATTAGTTTTTTTAATAAACTTTGAGGAATTATATCTTCCAAACTAAAATGGCAAAACCATCTTAAATTAGGTTATTTATTTATTTATTTATTTATGTCTATGTATATATATATATATATATATGTGTGTGTGTGTGTG
>NW_015633542.1:690538-710811 GCF_001515625.1 Sinocyclocheilus rhinocerous
TGCTGTGTGTACATTAATGAGGAAAAAAAATTAACTTAAATGATTTTAGCAAATGGCTGCAATATAACAAAGAGTGAAAAATTTAAGGGGGTCTGAATACTTTCCGTACCCACTGTATATAGTATAAAATACTGGAGGAATTCTGTTCTCCAAACTTGTGAGAACAGAGTTATAAACAAAGTTTGTTTATATACATAATATATATTTTATTGTATTTATATATTTTTTATAAAATATTGGAGGAATTTTGTCCACTCAACTAAAAATCCAATATATCATATGTTTAATATCTGCTTTTATTATTATTATTATTATTATTATTATTATTAATGCTGCAATTGTATACTATTCATAAATATTTAATATTACTATTACAATACAATGTGAAAGTGGAAGATACTTTATATTTTATATAATTTTATTCTCAACTCGGTGTCAAAAAGCAGGTTTCCATTGCATTTGTGTGTTTTGAAAGCAGCAAAATGTTTAGCTGAACACAAGACAGATGAAGTTGCATCCAGCCGCAGTTTCGTGTCCAAATAGTATTCATGCATGGATAAGGAAAGCCGTCAAGCTGTAATTTCACGTCTTCGGCGCCGTCGAACGTCGTCCTCCTTAGCTCTTCACCGAAGCAGAACGGAAATAGAGCGGCGCACGCAGCTAACTGTACAGCTCATCAATCAGCGTACTGCAGGTGGTGCTTAAGTCGCACCCTGATGGGTCTGTAGAGTGCAGGAGAAGTGGAGCTCCAACAAATTCCAACTTTCTGCTAGACTGCCTGTCCAAATAAACAACGTGTAAATGCTCGCAAATCAAAAGTCTTTAGCATGCAACATGCCTTTTAGATTGAGTCGCTCAATAAACGTCTGACACGGGAAACGTCGGCCGCATGCGAACTCTCCGGTTCATTATAGGCCGTTTCCCCTCATGCATCGATACTTGATGCAACATGCCAGATCTCGTGTCTACTTAATTAGATTAAATTACCTGTGAAATAAACAGACTCGCACACTAAAGCACTTTCAGTCGAAGCCAAATAGACTCCCAGCAGATGCGGGCGAGCCAAAATCTCGACAGTTGGTAGCATGTCATGCCGGGAGACACGAGGTTGAACCGGTGGCCCTCAAAGCACTGTTCTTTTCTCTCTGCCAAGCTGTTCATGTCCATTAATTAGAGCTGCCATTCCTGACAAAAAGCCTGACAGAAATCCGCTCGGAATGCTCTCTCTGTTTGTCACTTCTATTTCGGAAGCTGTGAACACTCAAAGAGTGACACTGCCTCTCTGTCTGAGTGTAAAACGTAGGTGTGAAGAGCAGCTCGTGTTTGAATCCGCTCGACTGATTTCGCTCGCAGACCCGCGGCACTCAGAAGCCATTCTGCTGGAGCTTCTCCTCAAAAGAGGATGGCTTTCTCTCTCGAGTGCTGGAAGATTTCAGTTCTCATGTACGACATGCTTTTCAACTGTGTTTGTTTTTTGAACCTTGGGAAATGCAACACAGTCTACAGTAGCTGGTAAAAATGGAGCACAATTCTTAATTCATACAGGAGGCGACACTGGGGCTAGTTGTCACAACTTTACACCAGTGAATATTCACTATATTTATATTTCTATAGTGCCTATATATTAAAACTTTGACTAAAAGTCTTTTTAACATTTACTAGGAAAAAAGAATAATTTAAAACTACATTTTGTACTATAATTAAGGTTTTTAATGTTTTTGAAGAAGTCTCTTATGCGCAGCAAGACTGCGTTTATTTGATCAAAAATACAGTAAAAATACAGTAATATTGTGAGATATTATTATGATTTAAAATAAATGTTTCCTATTCAAATATATTTTAAAAATGTAATTTATACATTTTCAGCAGCCATTCATTCAGTCTTTATATTTAAAAATGTTTTCTTTTAAAATATTTACAATTTTAAAATATATTCAAAAACAGTTATTTTAAATTGCAAACATATTACTGTTTTTACTGTATTTTTGATCTTTGGTGAGCAGAAGAGACTTTCTTTCAAAAACTATAGATATTTATTAAACTATTTTATTTATATTTTATATTAAATATTTATTTAGAAACATAGAAAAGTACTGAGTAAAGTGTTCTTTAAAGAAATAGTTCACCCACAAATGTAAATTGTGGTTATTTAGTCATGTTTTATAACCCCATATGCTGTTATTTTCTCTGTGGAACACAAAAGCAGTGTTTTTCTCCAAACGCCGGTCTTCTACGCAATAACAGGTCATGGTGACCATGTCTGGCACGCTCCAAAAAGCTCAAAAATACTATAAAAGTAGTCTGTTTAACTTGTGCACTAGTTTTCTGACGTCATATATTGCCATTGTTCACTAATAATCTTCACCTCTGCAGCAGCTCTCAAAGCAAATATGACGTGTCTATGGCACGTTTGATATCATTACATTTGGTTGTGAGACGCTGGAAAAACCAGTGACATTTGATGTTATTGACATCTAACCCGCCTGTTCATCACACAAAGCCTGTTGTATGACTTCAGAAGACAAAAAACACATGCACCCTTTAAATAATTTAAATTAATGTCTCATGTATGTTTCATCTTCTGTAGGGCAAGATAGAGTAAGAATGCATGTGCATTCACTCTTTTTTTGATGTTTGTACACAAATATGATGCTTCAACCCAAAGAGTCAGAAGTTCAAGCATAGTCAAGCATGGAAAGAGCCATTCATGCTGTGAATGACTGCAGATGTGCATTGATTATATAAATAATAAATAAAATAATTGTAATGAAATCAAATTTTTTTTTTTTTTAAATAATTAACATTTTTTTTCTGTTTGATTCGAATTATTAAAGTTTGAATAATTTAGTTGTCTAATTATTGTTTTATTTTGTAAATGTCTATATTTAAATGCCTAGTTTTTATTAATTTTTATTTCAGTTTTGTTTGTTATTTTAGTACATCAAGTTTAACTAAATGAAAATAAAAAAAATGTTGCTTTGACTGATATCTAAAATAAAATGTTAAATTTTATTCTATTTAAATTGTATTTAAATGTAGTAATTTTGTGCATTTTGTCACTTTTATTAGTCAGTGTTTTTAATATATCTGTAGTTTGATATTTTTTATTTCAGTTTGAGATATTTTCGTTTATTTTAAACAAAAACGAATATTAAATGCTGCTTTGACAACTTGCTGAAATAAAATGTTAATTTTACATATTTTATTTCAGTTTAATTTTAGTAATTTTAAAGTTTTAGTAATTTTGTTGTGTATTTTTTATTAGTGTTTTTTTATATGTCTGTATAGTTTTTGTTCATTTTTATTTCAGTTTTAGCTTTAGATATTTTTATTAATTTAAGTTATATTTTATTTTATTTTTGTTAACTTTCATTTTAAGTTTTTTTTTTTTTTATGGTTTAGTTTTAGTTATCTATAATAACCCTGCACTACAGCACAGTTCATAACTACACCTCCGAAAATATAATGTGTATAATAACATTTTAATAATAATTTTAAAATGCAATGCATTTTCTTGCAGTATATTGCTTAATGCATGTGAAGGTGTTTTAAAATCCTCCATTATATAGTGCAAAAATATTGCAATCACCCCTAGGTGCATCACATGCGAACTGAAGTATAAATCTGAACCTTAATGCAGAAAATTTACATCCGTACTTTACATGCTTCAGCCACAACCGAAATGTTTCAGCCCACTCAGACAACTTTTGCAATGCAGTCCCAACATCGATATGCCGCATAATCCTCCAAAATGGCCTTTGGCTTTGAGTGACCTTTGAGAACGCTGGCTAGGTTGCCGTGGGGCCGGGATACAGACTTTCACAGACACGTCTGTGAGTACAGTGCATCTCTAGAGCTGGAATAGCGTATCTTCATAGATAACCTCTCTCTCTCCTACACCCAGAATCTAAATCAATCCTCAATTGGCTTCACTCCGGGAAGGCTGCCAAAACCATCTCTGCTCGGCCATGAAACCCCTGGACCGGTGTGAAAAATCGAGACTGGAGGGAGCGGATGCTCGCGGAGCGGCGCTTTATGGCTGCGAACTCATCTGAGAGTGACAATCAGGGTTAACTCTTTGTTTTCAACTGAAAGCCACTCGAGAGAATACAAACAGATGGATTACCAGCCCATTATGTCAAGGACTTCTGTGGAAACTTATTTTCTTGGCGAAATCCTGCACAGTGTTGGAAGCAGGATTGGCATCATATCAATTTGCTTTTGTTCCGATACCAGCTCTAGCATCTATACAAAATCAATATTGCAGACAAATAATCAGACCTCTGGTGAACTTTTTAACTGAATAGGTCAACCAAAAATGTAAATTCTGGTATTATTTACTCACCCTCATGTCATTCCAAATCTGTTTTGTTTTTTGTTTTTCTTCATTTCGATCAATCTTCACACAGCTGTTTTCCATGCAGCAGTTATATTATAGTAAAAACATTGTGAAATATTATTACTATTTAAAATAACCGTTTCCCATTTAAATATATTTAAAATGTAATGTATTCCTGTCATGTAAATCTGGACTTTCAGCAACATTACTCCTGCCTTCAGTGCAGAGTTATTGTATCTAAAACTAAAATTAAAACCATTAAAATATAAAAATATATAAAAAAATATTTCAGCTAGTTGCCAAGGCAATATTTCTTTTGTGCTAAAATTACTAAAACTACGACTGAAATAAAAATGTATAAACAATAGACAGACTAAAGACTACAAATGACAAAATTACAACAGAAAATATAACAAAACTGATTCGAAATGTTAATAAAAAATACAATACAAAAATAACTTTGATTGATTGTCACATGATCCTTCAGAAATCATTTTAATATGCTGATTTGCTGCTCAAGAAACATTTCTGATTATTATCAATGTTGAAAACAGTCGTGCTGCACAATATTTTTGTGGAAACTGTGAGACATTTTATTTTTCAGAATTCACTGCCAAAAGAACAGCATTTATTTGAAATAGAAAACTTTTGTAAAATTATTAATATCTTTACTGTCACTTTTGATCGGTTTTATGTGTCCTTGTTGAATAAAATAGTTAATTTCTTAATAATAATAATAGTAATAATAATAAATTTGTCCCCAGTAGTGTACCATGAATGTAGTCCATATTGAAGTTATTGAAAGTTATTAAGTTATTGAAATCTTCCACTTCAGTTCAGATCTTAAATATTGTAGTGATACGTTAAAAAGTGACGTTTAGCAACAAGATACACAATGATGTTTGGCACCAGCTTCTGTAGTCCATCCCAGAGCTTTGACTGTAGAAGATTAGCAGTAACAATTCAAATGTCATTCAAATTCAAAGCTAGCATTGTTTTGTCCTCAAAATAGACAGGAGAGTGATTTTTGAGTTGAAGTGTGTTTAGAGGAGAGAAAAAAAGGCAGATAGAGAGATAAAGTGTGTGAGAGAGAGGAGTATGTCTGTCAATGCCCGTCCTTGTATCCAAGTGTCCCAAACTCTAACACTGAGGGATCTGAGTGGATTTGATTTGCACTGTAGAGACTGGCTTTAAGGCATTGTCAACATGGCCCCGGGCCCCGGGCCCCGGAGACGGACAGTTTCACCTGTACAGCCCCGATGAAAAATGATAGAAATCTTCACAAAACACTGCCAGCTGTGTCTCCTGAAATACAGGGGTTTATTCCACCGACCGCATCTTTAAGAATTCCTTCAGAAGTCTGGCATGAACCCACTTTATCTTTTCAAGGAGACGAAGACGAGGACCTAGCATGGTGATTGTCACTCTGCTCTTATCATTTCATAACAGAAAGGCGCTATAATTGTTTCCGGTTCAAAGATTTTTATCATTTTTCGGCTCAGAATTAGAGACAGAAATGGAGTGGAACAATTAGACATGCTCTTCCATTTGCATTTAATGAGGTGCGGAGGTCTTTAGCAGGGGTCCCTGGCCTCAGTAAATCACAAGCTGACTTTTGGTTAGCACATTCACGTCACCATCACTTGCTGTTATTGGACTGGGAAACATGGCTAATTGGAAAGTCTTCCTCCCATTTACTATTAAAAAAAATGGGGGGGGGGGGGGGGCTAAATAATTAGTGGGGTCGCAGATTAAATTATAAAAATGGACCCTATTAGTGCATACTATACACACTGAAAAAAATGGAAGAAATTGATATTAATTTCACAATTAGAAAGAAACAGAAAATAACACATTTTGAAGTATATATAAAATGTTTGGGGTCAGTAAGATTTCTTTAAATTCTCTTAGAAATCATCAGATTTTTCTTCTGCTCACCAAGGCTGCATTTATATGATCAAAAATACAGTAAAAACTCAAAATTTTTTAAATATTATTACAATTTAAGCGAAATACTTTCTGTTGTAATATATGTTAAAATGTAATTTATTTCTGTGATCAAAGCTGTATTTTCAGCATCATTACTCCAGTCTTCAGTGTCACATGATCTTCAGAAATCATTCTAATATGCTGATCTGCTGCTCTAGAAACATTTCTGATTATTATCAATGTTGATATTATGGTAAATGATTAGCATGCAGTATATTTGTGAGGTCGCAGACAAAATTATGAAAATGGACCCTTTGTGCACACTGAAAAAAAATGGTATAGAAACTATTTTAAGTCAGTAATTGCTAGTAAATGTCATAATGAGTTATAAAGAAACAGCAAGGAACACATTAAATTAAACATTACATTTTACTGTAAAATGTCTTTTTTTTTACATTGGAGAACGTCTCGGTTACGTATGTAACCCTCGTTCCCTGAAGGAGGGAACGGAGACGTCACGTCGGATGACCGACGAATTGGGATCTCGCTTAGAGAGACCAATCCACTTCGAGTGACTCACGCTGTGATCAGCAGCAGCTGGATGCAATAATCGCATGCCAATGTGCATTGGCTCGTTTAGTTTACACTCGAAGTGGATTGGTCTCTCTAAGCGAGATCCCAATTCGTCGGTCATCCGACGTGACGTCGAGAGTGACCGACTGAAAGGGAACTATCATCAATATAAATATGATTTAATGCGACAGATTGCAATGTATGTTTGTATATTTGTGGTGTTGAAATCCTGAAAATAGACCCCTCTGGTAAAAACTACAGAACTATCAGTACAAATGTTAATGCAGCTGATTCAGTAAACAAACAGCAACAAAGGCAGAATGATGTGCAAAAGTGAAGTTACAATTATTTTGTGCGGTGCCTTTGTCTCAATCGAGTGGCAAAACAATGAAAACAATGCATCCAGAGACAATGAATCATTCTTAGTGATCATTGCATTCATGCGTCCCAGAGAACCCAGTGACCGAGTGACTGAAATAAACCACAAACTTTGCATCATTCTCATCTGTCAGACTGTCACACATTACAGGACTTAACACATAACACAGACGGCTACTTAGTTAAGATAAATGCAAGATGCTCAAGACAATAAGTCTGAATCCTCTTAAAACATAATAAACATGGTTTCATAGCCTGGGACAATAATCGCTGGTCACTAATGATTGTTTAGTATCTTAAAGAGACAGATCACCAAAAAACTCTCATTCAAACATAAGTTTGGTCTCATTCTTTACACAATGATATCATATGACTTCAAATGTCTTGGAATTAAATGCAAGTCAAGAATGAAATAAAAAACGGTGACATAAAAAATAAATAATATATAATATTGAAATATATTGTATATATATTGATATATACACTGTAAAATAGTTTTGTAAATTAAAGAGATTGTTAGTATGTTATACAAGAAAATACTATTTCAGTTTTTCAAAATTTCATGTTTAATTCAATGTGCTACTTTCACTTTCTTTGTAATTCTTTGTGAAATTTACTAGCAACTTCTGAGTGAAAACTGAAATAGCAGCCTACAAATTTATAACAACAAACAGGTGAGTAATAATGTAAATGTGTACATATTAATTTTTATTGAACTATACCTTTAAGCCTTATATAGTACATGAAGAGAAAATAAATAATTTAATTAAAATCATATTTTCTTTTAAGCTAATAATATCATTAACAAATGATGCACACATATCCAAATACATTCAGAGAGGCATGCATAATTCATATTTGTGACCTTCTAAATACATAGTCCAACTATTCTGATATTTAAATTCTGATACTGTAAGTAATTCATGAGAGCAGACATGACACCTTTGACTATTATCTGATGATTATTAATGTACTTTATTGAGTGCATTTGTTGTCTTTGAATGTCTGACATTTACAGCAGTCGCAGATTCACCTTACGCTTTTATACTGTAATGAAGACTAACACATCAGCCTAATTCTGCAGACAATACAGTCAGAAATAGCTATACCCTTCTGGACTATATGCACTGTAAACGGTTTATTATATGCTGATCCAACCATAATATCAGTCTTTGCCCTTAACTCCGGTCACGGTTAACGAAGGCTGTCCCGTCCAAGGGCGTTTCATTATTTCCATCCTCTGTGGCAAGGGTGCAGTGTTTTGCGTGAAACGCTCATTGTGTAATGACTAAAAAAATCTCTAGGCAATCAATCAACCTTTGTGTCACGGCACAAAAGCCTGCCTGCTGCTTTATGGAAATGCGACGATAACATTGCCTGCATAAAGAGGTCCCACCTGATAAATAAACACAAAACTTTACCTTCGCCGTGTTTGTCCGTAATCCTACTGTTTGCTTGATTTATATTGATTTCTTCTGTCTTCAGTTGTTTTGCCATTTGTGACTGTTATTATCATCATTGTATCATCATGCATAACAACAAGCGGCTGCTATTTGTAATCTCAAGATGCTTTCATACTCTAAAAAAGCGACTTATTCCACTTCACTTCATCTAGATGAGAGTCTGCTTTATTAAGTCTGTTTTCCAACCAACAGATCGTTCTTCATGAGCAGTCTACTTTCAGATAAGCTGAATGGTGTGCATAATACAAATCTGTTGTTTTTATGCATATTGGAATTTATGTAATTTTCTGTATGGATGGAATAAGTTTCTTCCGCTCACCAAGGCTGCATTTATTTGATTAAAAATACAGGAAAAACAGTAATATTGTGAAATATTTGTACAAAACAAAATAGCTGATTTCTATTGTAATATATTGTAAAATGCTATTTATTTCTGTGATCAAAGCTGAATTTTCAGCATCATTACTCCAGTCTTCAGTGTCACATGATCCTTCAGAAATTATTCTAATATGCTGATTTGCTGCTCAAGAAACATTTCTGATTATTATCAATTATGAAAAAACTAAAAATCAAAATCAAAATAGTTTTCAGTTCAAAAGAATAGAAATGTCAAAATATTTTTTTGTAAAAAAAAAAAAAAGCATGTTTGTTGAATAAGAGCATTAATTTCTTCCAAATAAATAAATAAATCAAATGACCCCAAACTTTTGAATGGTGTATATAGCATACATAACATTTGGTACTATTACCACAAAATGAAAAGAAAAAAATCATTACTCAGTAATTATATTTTCCAGTAAATCACATGCAAAAATTTTTGCAAAACAAACAAAAAAAATGTTTGATAGCACAAGCAAATTGGTACCAGTTATTTGAAGTCTTGAAATCATGCTTATAATGATTATGTATGCAAATGCTTTTTCTTCTTCTTCTGATGCTTATCAAGAAAAAACTAAAACTTGATTTTTGGTGACATTTCCACACATATGTTTAATAACATTCTTATCACAACACACATACAGGAAAATGTCCGTTTCCATGCATACAATATATATTTACTTATAAATACACTACCGCTCAAAAGTTTGGGATCAGTAAGACTTGTAATGTATTTTATATTGTAATAACATTTTGCAAGATTACAGTTTTTTTCTGTATTTTTGATCAAATAAATGCAGCCTTGATGAGCAGAAGAGACTTCTTTCAAAAACATTACAAGTCTTACTGATCCCAAACTTGTGTATATGGATGTCTCATTTTGACTGCTTGTGAAAAGTTATTGTGTCATAGAAAGGGATTTTATAGGAATCAACACATAATGACATGTAATGTGATTTGTCAGTCATTTAATGGCTGCATTAAATGCTGCATTGCCATACAGCAAAGAGCATGTTTCACTTGAGTGTGAAGTTAACAATTACAAAATCTTTTGGGCTTTTCACCAGTTTTTCAGCTACAGAAATAACAGCTCTGAATGAAACCAGATATGAGAAACTGTGATGAGACTTTTAAAGAGTTGGACCAGCTTCAGCAAATGTGATTTGTGGTATTGCGATTCCCTTAAATCTCATCTGGACGGCCACTGGCGCCATCAATGTGATCCAGATCCAGCCGAAAGAGAATGTGTACATGTTTTCTTTGGTGAAATCAAGACGCCTGCTTTTAGATTGCAATTCATTGGCACTTAATAAAAAGATCACAGACTTGCTTTTATTGCTTTAAACCGAAAGGTGACACCTTTAGACTCGCAAGACCAGCTGGCCGAAAAGCAATTTCTCTCGTATGACGAGACAGACACAATAAAAGCCATTATAAGTCATAGCTGCTCTCAGAGATTTCAGTTTCATATATACTATCAGTGCACTGTTTTTAACTCACTGACAGATGCTTGACTGATAATATGAAGCATTATAAATGCTTTCGGTGTTATTTTAGACACTTCAATGCTCAGTAATGTCATTAAGTATATTGTTGATGGATGTACGGTCTTTACATTTATCAAGCCAGTACAGATGGTCGCTCCTTATGGCTGTGATACAAGAGTTATGGTCGGAGAATTTCAATTTCCCTCGCAGTCGGGGATCTTATACACTTATTCAATATATGTTCAATAGCTGCAAAGACTTATTTTTGGGATAATTTATGGGATTTTTGGCAGCTGATTTAATCGCTTTTGTATATAAATCTGTCGTAAAATGTGAAATAAATAAGGCAAGATTAAATTGGAGATGTGAATATTTGATTGCGAGCAGTAGCAAGTAATGGCACCTGAAATGACAATAACATTTCCTTGCTTCTTGCTTATTGATTCTGCTAACTATGAGGCCTTGACTGTGAAGTTAACTCATAATAGAAAAAAAAAAAAAAAGAATGACGACGGTCACTGTGTGTGTAGATTAATCTTTCAGAGCTCTTTAATAAATCGCAGGCTGTTATGAGAAGCAAGAATAACAGCAATGCCTCCCTCAAACTGCAGTTCGTGCCTAGGGCAAATCAAACGCTACAATGAAATGTCTGGACCAGGAGGTCAAGCATCAAGGTTTGGCTGGTTAGCATGGTAAAGTTAGTCTGTGCTGGTAAATGCGCCGTTATTCGGCCACATGGTCTTTTTCTCCATTGAGAACAGTGATGTTACTCTCATGAGTAAAAGACTGAATGCATGGCTATATATTTGAAAAGATAAATAATGCCATACTGGTGCTATATGCATGCTTTTGTGTTTAATAGTGATGCCGTTCTGTGTTTAAGTATATGTCTTGGCTGCATAAACAGTTTAGCACTTATTTGTGGATTACAGATACAATATGACCTGTGCATGTTTTGGATTGTATTGTGATTTTACAGAACGATCTGTATTTATGGTTTGTAATGCATTCATTTAGAGATGTAGACTACTGTTCAAAAAGTTTGGGGTCAGTGAGGTTTTTTAATGTTTTTTGGGGGGAAAAAATACTCAAGCAACTCAAAAGATATAAAAGATGTAAACTCGCTATTGTGAGTTATAAAGTCAGAATTGTGAGATATAAACTTGCAGTTGTAAGAAAATAGTTAGCCTTTTTTTCCTCAGAATTGGACTTTGTAACTCACAATTGTGAGTTTATATCAGAATTGCAAGAAAGTGTCACAATTGAGAGATATAAGCCCGCAACTGCAAGAACAAAAAGTCAGAATTGCAAGCTATAAACTTGCAGTTGAGAGAAATAAATTGTTAGTCAGAATTGTGACATTTTTTTTTTTCAGTGGCGGAAACATTTTCATAAAATACAGAAATATTCTGTAATATTTTTACCATTTCAAATAGCTCTTTTCTATGTCAGTATATAGTAAGATGTCATTTATTTCTGTGATCTGCAGCTGAATTTTCATCATCATTACTCCAGTCTTCAGTCTCACATGATCTTCAGAAATCATTCTAATATGCTGATTTGCTGCTCAAGAAACATTTCTGATTATCATCAATAATGAAAATACTTGTGCTGCCAAATATTTTTGTGGAAACTGTCATACATTGTTGATCATTTTAATGCATCCTTGCTGAATAAAAGTACATATTTATTTAAAAAAACAAAACAAAAACTGTTGAACAGCAGTGTACATATATTTATGGATCTGATATGCGCATCTGGTTTTAATGTTTTTATGAAGCACTTATGGACGATTTAATCGGGTCATTTATATCCAAGGATATCTTTTTTTCTGCATATAATATTCATTGTGGCCTCATATGTAGCTAAAAGACAACATGAAATAAAAATAGACTTTTTTCCCCCCAGTACAATTCCCTCTAAATTGACTTTGTTGATTTCGATCAAAAATACATGGCATTACAGAACGACTTGTGAAGAGCATTTTCATCTTGATAAAGATCAAGTGTGAGAATCTTTTCAAGTACTTTTTCGTCTTTTCCTATTCATATCTTTATGAGCCCAGATCATTTGACAGATATGAGCTTGGAAACGTCTACCTAAACAGCACTGTCAGCGGTTCGATTACCTGTTAAGAAGTCTTTTGAAAATTACACTGGGTCTAATTGGCTAAGTGATTAATTATCTGATGTATTCCAACATCATTAGCATAATCTTGAGATCATATATATTTATTAAGCGCAGAACTGTCAGCGGGAAGGAAAGGTCAAATGAGTGGATATGTTGTCTCGACGGTCTCCATTGAAGAGAAATGTGCACGTAGTCATCGTCCCCCTGGGATTCAAGCGGAGAAAAGGACACGGACACTCACAAACCAATTAAACCGGATCTTATCCCAGTCATTTAGATGCTTGAGATAGTCGACTAGAAATAGAAAGTCTTAGGAAGCTCATTTAGGGCAAGAATGAGATTAATGTTCTTATTTTATTTTTTATTTTTTTCTTCCCGTAACGGTCTCAAAGCATCGTCTACACGTGCTCTGCTTCAAAGAACTGCAACCATTAAGTGCAGAAAGAATCAATTGTGTAACATAATTTGGATGATATATTATGCATTCGCATATATGAGACGGCACTTTCCACGAACAGGGTGCACTTTAGTCTCCCATTACTTTTTTAAAAGCATTAGAGTTACAAATCACAAAGTTTTTTGTGGTGAAAACTATTAGATATGTTAGATAAGTTATTATATAACAAGATTAATATAGCATGAAAAGTAGGTAATTTTAAGCACATCCCTTGAAATGAGGATTTTAACCTGCTCCACCTCACAGATCTGTACTTTCTCGACTGTATTCAACAATTAGTCATCATTGTTGAAATGTATATTATTGATAAAATTCATTAAATCATTTGAATGCTTTTTTTTTGCCACATTTTGCATAGATTCAATTTATTTGTTTGTTTGTTTCTCATGTTTATTTAATATTTATGGCTAGAAAAATCACAAAATACTGTATTTAGACAGCTTTTGGTAACAAGGTTGTAAATATTGCATGTAAAATACATTTAAAATGAAGCAACTCATATTTAGTTTGACAACCTAAGGTTCACGATCAAACTTTCCTGAAGTTTAATTTACTGAAAAAGCATCAGAAAGCATGTTTGAACAGTCTCAGGGCCTATTTTATACCATATTTGTGACCCTGGACCACAAAACCAGTCTTAAAGGGTTAGTTCACCCAAAGATGAAAATTAGGCTGTGTTTTACTCACCCCCGAGGCATCCTAGGTGTATATGACTTTCTTCTTTCAGACAAATCCAGTCGGAGTTATATTAAAAATTGTCTTTGATCTTTCAAGCTGTTTAATGCCACTCAGCGGGTGTTGCAGTGCTTCAGTTTCATTTTTGGGTGAACTAACCCTTTAAGTCGCTGGGGTATAATTTTGTATCAATAGCCAAAAATATATTATATCTGTCAAAATTATTGATTTTTCTTTTATGCCAAAAATCATTAGGATATTAAGTAAAGATCATGTTCCTTGAAGATATTTTGTAAATTTCCTACCATAAATATATCAAAACTTAATTTTTGATTAGTAATATGCATTGCTAAGAACTTCATTTGGACAACTTTAAAGGCGATTTTCTCAATATTTTGATTTTTTTGCACCCTCAGATTCCAGATTTTCAAATAGTTGTATCTCGGCCAAATATTATCCTATCCTAACATACCATACATCAATATATGTATGTTTATAATCAGGTTATGTATAAACGTCAATTTCGAAAAATGTACCCTTATGACTGGTTTTGTGGTCCAGGGTCACATTTATGGAAATTGCCATATTTCAGAATCAGACAAGAAGAGAAGAAGGAGCAAAGAACAAGAATCCTTCACCGCCGGCCACAAAAAAAAAAAAAAAACTTTGCAGGTTATTATGGAATAAAAGTAAATTAAATCAATAAGAACAGTCAGTAAGTCAGGGAAAGGCAGATGCCAAAACTAAATCACATCACCTTGAGGATCGATCCACATAGGCGAAAAATTGCATCTGCCTCAGAAAATAAATAAAAGGATTAAAGCATGTATAATCTGATTAAGGAAAGTAACTGTTTGCTTGAACAGTGGCTTAAAAGACTTAACGCAGTGAAATGCCACAGTGAGGACTCCAGCATATTCTTCTGAGGCCTCTGGCACAGACATCAGAGATCAAAACATGAGCATCACGGCTGTTTCATTTATTTGTGCTGTTTCACAATAATCATCAGACTACAACTAAATAATGTTTACTATTATTATGATATAGCATATTTGTATATAAATATACAAATTAAACTTATGAACTCATGCCACCTAAAATCTCTTATTAAAAATATCTAACTTCAGATTGCTTCAAAGTGCTGTGAGTACGAAAGCCTCTTCAGACAGACACTTCAGAGACAATTATAATTGCACATTATAAATGTTGACCCTTAGAAACCTCTCAGACGAGATTCGAGACAAAAACATGTTCAGTATGAAGTTGTCTAAGAGCTGTAGTTGTTGCATTTGACCTTGTCAAACAAACGAATGAGAGATTGATCAATCTGAGGGGTAACTAGCTGCACACGGGTACACAATGTAATAGATTGAGAATGCGGCTGATTCTGCGCTCGCTACAGTGAAAATCAAACAGGATATCAGACTGTTCGTGTCATCTGCCAAAGCTTTCTGAATACACAATCACAGATTTTTTTCTGGAGTACCATTCTGCTGCGACAATCGTTCTCTGCACATACAAGATATAATTCTTGCAATGTGGCAGCCTATTATCCAACGCACTGGAGCTTCAAAATAAGCAAACGGGAATGTTAGCAGACGTGCATTATGGTGACAACTCTATCTACAGCGTCTATAGGCAAACAACATCAGAAAGGAAGCATGCAGGCGTGAACTTAAACCAAGATTATCTTTAGCCAAAGACTGTTGTGTTGACAGTTAATTGTGCTTTTGATTCACTTTTGTCTTTATTTAGTCAGGCAGCTTGGTTTAATGCAAAAGGCAATGAAAAACAGCAATAAAATGTAATAATCTGTCACCAGATATTTTGAATTTTATAAAAATAAAATAATATATAATATAAATATATTTTTATATTTTCTGTTTGCATTTTAAGTTTAAAGTTTTAGTAATTTTGGTGTGTTTTTGTCATTTTTTATAGTTTTTGTTGTTTTTTTTATGTGCATGTCTATATAGTTTTTTTTTTTCAGATTTAGTTATTTTACATCAAGTTAAATGGAATTTAGAAATGTTGTTAACTCAATAGTTAACTGAATAAATAAAAAGTTAACTATGCATTATAATATTCAGTTTTTGTTTCGTTTTTTTTTTTCCATGTAACAATTATTTTGTGGTTTTCATTTTAGTTTCAGTTTTAGTTGTTAATTAATTATAATAACCCTGTTTAGTATCATTGAGAAACTTTTATAGTTTTTATTACTACTTTAATTTAGTTTTAGTTTTCGTTTTAATTTTAGAGTTTTAATAATTGTTTTGTTTAATTTTTGTATTTAAACTGATCGAAAATTAGAAATTTTCCCTTTGCAACTAGCTGAAAAAATAATAATTCAATTTAATTTTAAAGTTTTAATAATTGTGTTGTTTAATTTTTGTATTTAAACTGATCAAAAATTAGAAATGTTCCCTTTGCAACTAGCTGAAATAAATAATTAATTTTTATTTTAAAGTTTTAATAATTGTGTTGTTTTATTAGTTTTTTTATATGTCTATATTTTTACTATTTTAGTTGTAATTATTGTAGTACATCCAGTTAAATTAAATGAAAATTAGACATGGCTGAAATTAAATAAGTTTAAGGTGTTATTTTAAATATTTTGTTTCATGTAACTAACTAACAAATTGTATTTATTTAATTATCTTTAAGTTAACGATAATTTTGTCAACTATAATTTGTTTGTTTATTTTAGTTAATTAACTATAATAACCTGTCATACAAGTGTCTCTAGAGTTTTAATAGAGATCTCAATATGAACTCATGATCTGAGCTGCTATGAATTGTATAACTTTATCCTCTTGCAGTGTTTCATATGTTTATTATTCCTCAAAAGGAATATTAAAAGAAACAAAGTTTATACTTAAATGTAACATAACTGAGAACTTTCTTTATGTGTAAAACTTTTTAATGATCCGGTGCGCCTCTGAGAAAAGTATTCCCAGAGCAATAAGATTTTCCTCGGGCTTCACACATCTCATTTGTATGACCGCCGCTGGTGTGTGTGTGGTGTCTGTGGTGTGTGTGTGTGGTGTGTGTGTGTGGTGTGTGTGTTCAGCTGCTGCTGAAGGATGTAATATTGTTGTGCTGGAGGTGGAGGAGGACTTTCAGGAGAGGAGATCGAGTCGTCTGAGGTAAATGTTAGAGAAACAAAATGCCAACAGGTTAGTTGGTTATAATCAAAGTGTCCAGTCTGGGATGAGGTTTGGGCGATGAGGGTGGGACCAGTTTGCTCAGATGCCCCTACTGCACACAGACAAGAGCTCAAGTGGCGTGTTTGCCAGAATGCACTTTTTTTTTGTTTTGTTTTGTTGTTGTTGTTGTTGTTTTGTTTTTCTTTTTCAAGACTGACTGGAGTAAAGTATCTGAACTCATCTCTGAATGTTGTGTTTGGTTAATTGTCTATATTTGTGTCTCAAACGCTGCAATTTTTTTTTTCACTAACGTTCACTTTTCTTCATCATGTTTGAAGCTTCCTTCTGTCTGAATCAGCTGCTTTGGCTGTGATTTTTAGTGGATCAGGTGATTTTTTTTTTTATGTCAGTCCTCCACAGGTGTCAATAATCACATTAAATACAGCACCAGTGGTATATTTGATTATCATAGATATACTGTTTTTAATTCTGTGGAGGAAATGTTATTTCTATCTGAAATATTAATATTATTTGCTTTACTGTACTAAAGGGTGTACTTTAGACTGTCTCTGAGTGCGTCAGTATGCTTGAGTTTTCGATGAGCTGAGAGATAACAGGAAATCTATTGTGTGTGTGTGTGTGTGTGTGTGTGCAAAACAAGAGGGAGAGACAGAATGTTATTTTAGCTTCTTAAATCTATTGTGTGTGTGTGTGTGTGTGTGTGTGTGCAAAACAAGGGTGAGACAGAAAATGTTATTTTAGCTTCTTAAACGTCCTAGCTTCTTTGCAAAAATGCATCTGGAGGACATAGTTGGACACCTTAAATGGACATATATGTTTAATATGCATTATGATTGGATGAGATCAAAGCATCCGGATTTGATGAAGGTATAAATGTTGAGTTGGGGTGTTGCCTCTTGGTCGCACTCTGATGACTGTATGACTGTTGGAAGAAAATACATATTCAAAAGACTTTTGTCTCATACCTTTAATGAAATGGAAAATTGCCACGACAAATTCATATTAATAATGAATACGTTTTTTAGCTTTCCTTGTAATTTTAAAGTTTTAGCTAATTATAATTTTGTTGTGTGTTTTTGTCATTTTTATTATTATATGTTTATATCGTTTTTTTTTTATCAATTTTTGATTTTAGTTTTAGTTATTTTAGTACTTCAACTTTAAATGAAAATCAGAAACTAGCTAAAATAAATAAGTGTAAGTGTTTTTTGTTGTTGTTTTTTCATAAACTAAACAAAAACGAGAAATGTTCCCTTGGCAGCTAGCTGAAATAAGTTGAGCTTTTTAGTTTTTTTTTTTTATTATTTTGTTTTTGTTTAGATTAAAATTTTTTTATTTTTCAATACAAAATATGACACAAATATGATAAATGCAACAAGCTGCAATAAAATGTAAGTAAAGATTTTAAGGTTTTTTTTCCCACCAGTTTTTATTTCTGTTTTAGTTTTAATTATTTTATTACTTCAGCTTAAACTAAATGAAAATTATCGTGCTAAAAATAAATTTAATTTATTTTACTTGTTTATTTATTTGACTTTTTCCATTAACATTTATTTTATTTGAAGTAATGAGTTTATTGTTTGTTTGTTTTAGTTTCAGTTTTAGTTAACAACAATAAAAACCCTGCTAGAAACATGCTGCAATAACCACAAAAACAAACACTTTGTCTTAATTTTTAAAAACTGCGATCTACTGTTTTGAGATCATTTCAAATTGTGCAAACTGTACCATTTCTTGCATTTTTTGGGGTGATTTAAGTGTCCAAATACTTATCCCATTCAGCCTGCATGACATGGTTCACCTCATAAAGTCTCTCTTAGGCTACTATATATATGGTTTGGCATTTTTTTGGGTGATTTAAGTGTCCAAATACTTATCCCATTCAGCCTGCATGACATGGTTCACCTCATAAAGTCTCTCTTCTGCTTCCTATTTTTCTCTTTCGTCAACTGTTGTCTCTCAACTCACTGACCTTCACGCAGAAGTTTCCTTTCCGCTACTGTAAATGCTCAAGAGAGCTTACAGCAGGAAAAAACAACAATGCATACCTCTTGTATGCTTTGAAAGACAAATGCTGATCTTTAAAACGATCCACTCACTCAATAACCTCAAACAAGCAAGAAACCAGGACGGGCGTCTCAGAAGGCCCTGCGATATTTGGAAGAGACTACCGATTGCCTTGCGACCTGTCGTTCAGTCAAGAGGCACTCATGCGCCGCACACTGGGTGTTTACAGCTCACTAGGCCTGCGGTCCGGGCCGGATCGATATGCCCCTCTTTTTACGCTCCAGCTCCCAGCCGTCCACCCCGAACGCCCCGAGGACTGGACTTCATGCTCCACCGAGAAAAGCTAAGCCACGTCAAAATGTGCAAGGCAAATTAAGAGACTGACAGACGTAAATTCTGCTTTCCACCTGCTCTCTTTTCTTTCCTGTTCTTGTCCGTCTTGTTTTCCAGACACATTCCAGCAGGTCTTGTTTTTTCCGTGTCATTGGCCGTCCCTCCGTCTGGCAGAACAAAGCGGCAGGCGGACTCGCGTCTCTGGGTCACCTTGCACAAATTCCTCTGTGGCAAAAAGGACATAAGAAAATAACCTAATTTGTGGCAACATGTTCAGGGTTACTAAAAATACATTAAGTTTTTTTATTTGCACTCCAGAAGGGTAGCGATGAACCGCAGTGGCCTTGACTTCTATTGAAGACACTAATTAGAGGATTTTTTTTTAGCAGAGGCCTCAGGAAAAATCTAATTTTTAGATTTTACATCCAAAGATATTTTACTACTTGTAAAGCAGGTGACTGAGCATGTGTTTTAAATGTGGCTTGAAAGAACACAAACAAAGCAGCACTTAGGATTGTGCTGAAGAACAACTCTTAAAGCAACAGTTCACAAAATGTGAGAATTGGATGAAAACGCACTCACCCTCAGGTCATCCAAGATGTAGATGGGTTTGTTTCTTCATCAGATTTGGAGAAATGTAGCATTCCATCACTTGCTCAGCAATGGATGCTCTGCAGTGAATGGGTGCCGTCAGAATGAGAGTCCAAACAGCTGATAAAAACATCACAATAATCCACAAGCAATCCACACCACTCCAGTCTATCAGTTAACTTCTGGAGAAGCCAAAAACTGTGTGTTTTTAAGAAACAAATCCATAATCAAAAATAATGCTTTCTTTTTATGGATTATTATTATGGATTATGGACTCGTATTTTAGCCGAAAGCAATGGTTTGAAGTAAAAAACATCTTAATGCTGGATTTGTTTCAGCTTTTGTCTTCTCCAGATGTTAATTGAT
>NW_015633542.1:715935-737682 GCF_001515625.1 Sinocyclocheilus rhinocerous
ACGATCGGCAGGGATAGTGAACTGTTACGTCACAATATGGGAAATATTTTTAAACCATGAAGGCTGATATTAAGCAATGTGCAAACTGTGCACAAGAGTAATGCCGGTGAATCTTAACCTCAGTCAAACTAAAAACATACAGCGCTTTCAGCATCGGATGCTGCATTAACGGCGTGTGGAGGATATTTTATTTCTATCTGAAATATTAATATTATTTGCTTCACTGTACTAAAGGGTGTACTTTAGACTGTCTCGGAGTGCGTCAGTATGCTTGAGTTTTCGATGAGCTGAGAGATAACAGGAAATCTATTGTGTGTGTGTGTGTGTGTGTGTGTGTGCAAAACAAGGGTGAGACAGAAAATGTTATTTTAGCTTCTTAAACGTCCTAGCTTCTTTGCAAAAATGCATCTGGAGGACATAGTTGGACACCTTAAATGGACATATATGTTTAATATGCATTATGATTGGATGAGATCAAAGCATCCGGATTTGATGAAGGTATAAATGTTGAGTTGGGGTGTTGCCTCTTGGTCGCACTCTGATGACTGTATGACTGTTGGAAGAAAATACATATTCAAAAGACTTTTGTCTCATACCTTTAATGAAATGGAAAATTGCCACGACAAATTCATATTAATAATGAATACGTTTTTTAGCTTTCCTTGTAATTTTAAAGTTTTAGCTAATTATAATTTTGTTGTGTGTTTTTGTCATTTTTATTATTATATGTTTATATCGTTTTTTTTTTATCAATTTTTGATTTTAGTTTTAGTTATTTTAGTACTTCAACTTTAAATGAAAATCAGAAACTAGCTAAAATAAATAAGTGTAAGTGTTTTTTGTTGTTGTTTTTTCATAAACTAAACAAAAACGAGAAATGTTCCCTTGGCAGCTAGCTGAAATAAGTTGAGCTTTTTAGTTTTTTTTTTTTATTATTTTGTTTTTGTTTAGATTAAAATTTTTTTATTTTTCAATACAAAATATGACACAAATATGATAAATGCAACAAGCTGCAATAAAATGTAAGTAAAGATTTTAAGGTTTTTTTTCCCACCAGTTTTTATTTCTGTTTTAGTTTTAATTATTTTATTACTTCAGCTTAAACTAAATGAAAATTATCGTGCTAAAAATAAATTTAATTTATTTTACTTGTTTATTTATTTGACTTTTTCCATTAACATTTATTTTATTTGAAGTAATGAGTTTATTGTTTGTTTGTTTTAGTTTCAGTTTTAGTTAACAACAATAAAAACCCTGCTAGAAACATGCTGCAATAACCACAAAAACAAACACTTTGTCTTAATTTTTAAAAACTGCGATCTACTGTTTTGAGATCATTTCAAATTGTGCAAACTGTACCATTTCTTAGGCTACTATATATATGGTTTGGCATTTTTTTGGGTGATTTAAGTGTCCAAATACTTATCCCATTCAGCCTGCATGACATGGTTCACCTCATAAAGTCTCTCTTCTGCTTCCTATTTTTCTCTTTCGTCAACTGTTGTCTCTCAACTCACTGACCTTCACGCAGAAGTTTCCTTTCCGCTACTGTAAATGCTCAAGAGAGCTTACAGCAGGAAAAAACAACAATGCATACCTCTTGTATGCTTTGAAAGACAAATGCTGATCTTTAAAACGATCCACTCACTCAATAACCTCAAACAAGCAAGAAACCAGGACGGGCGTCTCAGAAGGCCCTGCGATATTTGGAAGAGACTACCGATTGCCTTGCGACCTGTCGTTCAGTCAAGAGGCACTCATGCGCCGCACACTGGGTGTTTACAGCTCACTAGGCCTGCGGTCCGGGCCGGATCGATATGCCCCTCTTTTTACGCTCCAGCTCCCAGCCGTCCACCCCGAACGCCCCGAGGACTGGACTTCATGCTCCACCGAGAAAAGCTAAGCCACGTCAAAATGTGCAAGGCAAATTAAGAGACTGACAGACGTAAATTCTGCTTTCCACCTGCTCTCTTTTCTTTCCTGTTCTTGTCCGTCTTGTTTTCCAGACACATTCCAGCAGGTCTTGTTTTTTCCGTGTCATTGGCCGTCCCTCCGTCTGGCAGAACAAAGCGGCAGGCGGACTCGCGTCTCTGGGTCACCTTGCACAAATTCCTCTGTGGCAAAAAGGACATAAGAAAATAACCTAATTTGTGGCAACATGTTCAGGGTTACTAAAAATACATTAAGTTTTTTATTTGCACTCCAGAAGGGTAGCGATGAACCGCAGTGGCCTTGACTTCTATTGAAGACACTAATTAGAGGATTTTTTTTTAGCAGAGGCCTCAGGAAAAATCTAATTTTTAGATTTTACATCCAAAGATATTTTACTACTTGTAAAGCAGGTGACTGAGCATGTGTTTTAAATGTGGCTTGAAAGAACACAAACAAAGCAGCACTTAGGATTGTGCTGAAGAACAACTCTTAAAGCAACAGTTCACAAAATGTGAGAATTGGATGAAAACGCACTCACCCTCAGGTCATCCAAGATGTAGATGAGTTTGTTTCTTCATCAGATTTGGAGAAATGTAGCATTCCATCACTTGCTCAGCAATGGATGCTCTGCAGTGAATGGGTGCCGTCAGAATGAGAGTCCAAACAGCTGATAAAAACATCACAATAATCCACAAGCAATCCACACCACTCCAGTCTATCAGTTAACTTCTGGAGAAGCCAAAAACTGTGTGTTTTTAAGAAACAAATCCATAATCAAAAATAATGCTTTCTTTTTATGGATTATTATTATGGATTATGGACTCGTATTTTAGCCGAAAGCAATGGTTTGAAGTAAAAAACATCTTAATGCTGGATTTGTTTCAGCTTTTGTCTTCTCCAGATGTTAATTGATTCAACCGTAATATTACGAAGCTACGAGAATACTTTTTGTGCGCAAAAGAAAAAAAAAAAAAAAGGCTTTATTCAACAATTCGTCTCCTCCGTGTCACCCTGTAAACAGCGTATGCTATTCTGTGTCAGCTGCATCACACGGATACGTTTTCTACGTTGTTTGTGCTTTGATTTCAACGAAAACAACGTATCCGTGTGGTGCGGCTGACACAGAAAAACATACGCTGTTTGTGTTCAGTGGATACTCTCCAAAATGGTGCTAGGGTGACGCGAAGGAGACGAATTGTTGAATAAAGTCGTAATTTTTTTGTTCTTTTACCCACAAAAAGTTTTCTTGTAGCTTCGTAAAATTACAGTTGAACCCCTGATGTCACATGGATTATTTTACCAATCTCCTTGCTACGTTTCTGGACGTTGATCGTGGTAGTACCCTTGATGTCTATCCAGTCTATCAGTTAACTTCTGGAGAAGCCAAAAGCTGTGTGTTTTTAAGAAACAAATCCATAATCAAAAATAATGCTTTCTTTTTATGGATTATTATTATGGATTATGGACTCGTATTTTAGAATGGTTTGAAGTTAAAAACATCTTAATGATGGATTTGTTTCTTACAAACACACAGCTTTTGTCTTCTCCAGATGTTAACTGATGGACTGGAGTGGTGTGGATTACTTGTGGATTATTGTGATGTTTTTATCAGCTGTTTAGACTCTCATTCTGACGGCACCCATTCACTGCAGAGGATCCACTGGTTTTAAAAGGCACTTTTTGTAAAATCATCCACTTCATAAAATGTAACCAGTCAAGGATGGGTCGTGAGAGATAGAATAAAACTTAAATTCAACAATAATATAATTGAGATACTATTACAGTTTTTTTAATTAATATTTTGAAGCTTTTTTTTTCATTTTCCATCTAAATGTATTTTTATTTTTTTTTTATTTGTGGGTGTGTGTGTTTATATATGCCAATATTATTTTTGTTTTTACTTTTTATTTCAGTTTTAGTACATCAAGTTAATGGAGTATATATATAACGGCGGTCTTACGGGTTTGGAACGACATGAGGGTGAGACAGAATTTTCATTTTGGGTGAACTAACCCTTTAAGTTAAGATTTTTAAAAATTATTTATTTATTTTATTAATGGTTTTACTTTTAGATTTATTTATAATAACCATGGACCCGAAATGTGTATTAGGAAAGTAAATAGTTCATTTGTATTTTATTTTGGCTTTAAACTGCATAAACAATCTTTTCAGTGATGCGTTTTCTTTGTGCATTTGAGAAGGTTTCACAAGATTGATAGTGGCAAGGGTTGCTCAAGGTCACACTTACAGTCCATTTCCTTTCTTTACACTGCAGCATTAAGACCAATCATGCCATTTGGGATCAAAAGCATCCTGAAATGACATAAGACCTCTTTACTCGCCACTAACAGACAACAAAGGTGAACTCACCCACAGCGTGGTGCGTAAATGTGAGCGTAAGTGTTTTATTGCAGAGCTAAACTGTGAGTTGAGTGACAGATCACCTGTACTGCTGTGTGGGATCTTTTGATGTCCCGTTTCATTATCATTAAGAGAGAAGCAGCTTGCGGTCTCTTTATGTTACGCCCCGGCGGTGTAGCGGTACATGCTGGCGGTCGCGCCCGACAGCTGTAAATAAATGAAGAAAAAGTAACTCCGCGGGGAAACGCATAGGATTTGCTGACTTGTCTTTGTCATTGGAATACATTTTTTTTCTTTCCTTCCCCCATTTACTTTTTCCATTTCCATTTTTTATTTATTTTTGGCCAAGCTACATTTCATTTGCCAGTTCATCACAGTTCAATGCAGTTACATTAATTCCCATCACAGTAATATAGTTTCCGTGATTAATTTTTAGGCACTTTAACAATTTTTTACCTACGGCTTCACGTATAAAAACGCACAGAAAAACAGCCATTATTTAATATCGCGCAGGAGACGGAAAGAGAAACTGGCAGTAATGAATGCGAGTCTCTCCGGTGCGCCGTTCGCGAGAACTTCATCACTCTTGATAGCAGTCGCGGTTCCGCACAGATTTGGTTATGTGCACAATGCATGCTGGGAGTCCGAGGGAAGCCATTAATGTGAGTAACACTAATAAAGATGGACCAGTTTTGGCCGTGTTTAGCTGTGTGTGAGAGAGATATTTATGTGAAAATAAATAAATAATCTCACAGTTGGTTTTAAATCAGTCCTTACTGACGGTATGTGGAGCAGCTGGTGAGGGAATGGAATTACATTTATCAAGCTGTGAGCGAGTTGTGTGGAAACAGCCTACTGTTAGCGCTGATGATTAGGATTATAAGGTTCATCTGCAAACACACACACACACACACATAATGCACATGCTCAATACACACGCTCACAGAACAGACATGTACTCTATGTATGAGACGTAACATAGGGTGACCATACGTGCCATTTTCCCAGGACGCGTCCTGGCCAGGATTTCTATATTGCCTAAAATATCTAGGTTTTGGCTTTGTTTGCGTGTGCAGACCGATCGGTGTATGACATCAAATTACCATACAGACGGTTATGCTTTCGAAACGCTCTCGAGGTACTTCAAGGCTTGAAATGTCACCATGCAGGTCTACAAAAATGATGAGATATTCATTCATACATAATTATCTAGAGGAATAGGGACTATTAAAGTGCAATGATGGATAAGAATAAATACAAATCATGATAGAAAATATGTAAAAACAATTTTAAAAATAAAGATCTGTCTTTATATTCACTTTTTCTCTTAGGACATAACTCAGGTGGGCTTTCAGAAATTTAAGATGTTATAAAACTTACCTAGACAGCATTTTAAGGCAACACAATGGTTGTTTTAAATAGTTAGAACCCTGCTTTTGGCCAAATTGGAAGGAACAAAGAGAATCATATACTGTATTTCTTTTTCAGAGATGTGATGAGCTCAGTGAAAAAAATCGTCCAAGACGAGTCAATAGAGATGTTGATGAAAAGGGGCTGTAGGGCCCCAAAGGTAAACAGCACTTTTGATTTCATTTTATCATGTTAAATCAATTTTCATTTGAGAAAAGTGTGCTAACATTGTTGCTGTGCACTGTTCATTTACTAAAAGCAGAGTAGTACAGAAGTTCTTGCATATTCACATATTTTAAATATTTTACACAAATTATGCTGCTAATTAGGAAAAATACACATTTTGCTTTAGCCTTTTTCACCTTGAGGTACACTACTGTGTTGTTATTATTAGGTAAAACTAAAACCATTTTTGTAAATAAAATAAAATAAAATAAAACAAAACAAAACAAAACAAAACAAAATAAAATAAAATAAAATAAAATTGAATTGAATTCATTAGCAATTAAATTAAATTAAATTAAATTAAATTATTAAAATAAAATAAATTAAATTAAATTATTAAATTAAATTATTAAATTAAATTAAATTAAATTAAATTGCTAATGAAGTGACAAAAGCACATAATAAAAAGACTAAAATATAAACTCAAATTAAAATGAAAAATATAAAAATAAAGGCTAATTCATAATATTTATAAATGCTAAAATATTATAAAAAATCATACTAAAATAACACTGACCCTACTTAAAATGATATGCTCTGAAAAATTGATAAACATAGATTTTATGGTAACACTTTACAGTAAGGTCCCATTAGTTAACATTAATTAATGCATTAACAAACATTAACAATGAGCAATGCATTTGGTACAGTATTTATTAATCTTTGTTAATGTTAGTTAATAAAAATACAGCTGTTCATTGTTAGTTGTTTAAGGTCCATTAAATATTATTTACGTATACAACTTTTGATTTTTAATAATGTAGCCTTTTAGTAGCTGTTGAAATGAACATAAACTAAGATTAAGAAATGCTAAAGAAGTATTTTTTTTTACTGTCAACTAATGGTAACAAATACAATCTTATATTGTGAAGTGTATATTAAAAAATCTATATTTGTGTCTGCTACATATTTGCTTACTAGAGCATTGTCGTCTTAGCTATATTAAATCAATTGTGAATCCCAGTGCTTCACTTACTGAGTGTGGAAGCATACAGTTTAAAAGCAGCCACTTATAAGGCTTTGTTTCAGTCAGCAGACAGACAGAAAGGTTTAGCTCTGATGTAATTCGTGTGTTTCTGTCACTGAAGGGCAGAAGGGGTCACTCTCAGCAGCTTAACAAAGAGCCTCAGTAGACACACGCTGCAGATCAAAGGCTCCGGCACACCGCGCTAATTAAAGGGCCGTTCTGCTGCTAATGTGCAACACCGGCCCTGACGAATCAGAAAGAGAAGAGAGGGAAAGAAGTTAGCAAACGGCGAGGGAATGTTCGCTCGTGCATCATTCAGAATTGAATTGACAATGCATTTTAGATCAATTCAATTCTAGGATTCGAGTTGAGGTTGCATGCGGGATCCAGAATAATGCTTTGCACCTTTCAGAAGAGCCTTTGTGTTAAAAACGTCCCTTAAAAAGCTTCCGACAGCTCAAAACAAAGCTATTATCTCTCGTTCCTCGTCCTCCCTGAGGAATATAATGGCAGGAGTGTCTAATTAAAGCGTATCTGCGGATCACAGTGGCTCCTTCAGCTCTTTTAGCAGCTCCATGTTGCTAGTAACCTGCTCGCACTGTTCCTGCGTTTTATCTCTCTGCGTCAGATGCGATGTTGACCTCTGACCCTTAAGTTTCCTCGTGAGCCATTCCTGAGTTCATCCTTATTCAGGCTTATTCACAGCAAAACAATGCATCCCTATGGAACCCATGTGTGAAAACAGCAAAGATAAAAGCCGTAAGCATCAACAAACAAGCAGAGTCAAGAGGTCATGACTACAGACGTAAATATGTAAATTATATATATTATATCAATTTATAAAACTATATACATTTTATAGAAATTATATATTCTGAATAATAAGTTATTAATATATACATACAGAGAGAGAGAGAGAGAGAATTTGGTTGTTGTTTTTTTATATGTACTAAAAGTTATAGATTACGTTTTGAAATGTTTTTGTTTGTATTTTTTAGAATCTATGTTTCTTGTGAGCAGTAATTTCTATTAAGGGATTTAAAAATTATATTCATATTCATAATTCATGTTATTTCTAATTAAAGATGTTAATAATATTATAAATAACATTATATAATTTACCATAATTATAAGATGACAACTCTCAGATTTGACTCTAAGCCTTTCATGTCCTCGAGCGCAGAAATGTGTTTCTATGGCAACGTTCAGAACGCCAACATGGATCCATTTGCATCTTTGCTGTTAATTCACTTCTAAACGCTCTCACAGAATGTTCGAGAACAAAGAAATGACAGAAAGTAACACTGATTAAAATAAACCGTGCTGCACAAAATCATGGTCAAGTTTGACAAAGATATTAATCTTCTTAAAATCTTACACATCATAACTGAACACATCATAAACAAGGTTAAAACAAACGGGAAAGCTAATGATAGACTGTCAGTTTTCCAGCCCAATTGTACAGGTGGAGTTTCCATAGAACATTGTTGGCATTGTATTTGGAAGGCAGCGAGGTTTGTAACTGATTCTAGAAATGTATTTGCTCAGATATTTGCTGTATAAAGTGCAGCTGACAGGCCTGCTGTGTCAGGACATTTAGCATTAGCGAGGTTTCTGAGGAGATGCTCGCCAAAATGCTGCACTGCCGCAAATATTTGTTGATGAGATTCTCACGGGCTTTTAGAAGAGAACGTGCTGCTGTTGATATTTGTTCAACTCTTCAGCATTGTTTTCTCTTTCTTTGTCTTTTTGATACAGATGCAACATATTTACTAATGTTTGCTTTGCTTATATTTCAGTTTAGTTGGAAATGCATATATTATATATTTCGGTTTAGTTGGAAGTGCATATATTATATTCAGCTTTACTGGAAATTCAACAAAATATAACTAGTAAAAGTGAAACGTTTAATCCAGTAGAGTGTATATATATGCTATATTTAAAAAAAAATTTAATTAAATAAATAAAATGAAATGTATATACACATATGTAAACGTTTTTAAAAAATAAAGAAATATGTTTCTAAATATATTTTCTACCAATATTATAAATAATATTGTTCATAAACAACTATAAATAATTTCTAATTGATTTAATTAATTATAAATCAAATCTAAAATTAATTGTTAAAATATTGTTATTTTAAAAATAGTTGTACACCTTTCACAACAGAAATCCTTTAAAAGCATGATATACAAGTATTCATATATAATGAGAAAGTTAGATCAATCAATCTTAAAAGGCATGATTTTTTTTTGAATTAATTGTGTTAAATTGTGTAAAATAATACTTATTATAATATAATTGCTTAATATTCTCACTTATTCTAACTTATTAAAAGAGCTATCATGTTGCTCTTGGTTTGAAGAGGCTTTAACACAGCTTACACTGAAAACATGTCTACTCACAGATCTAATGCTGTATTTACAGTGGGTACGGAAAGTATTCAGACCCCCTTAAATTTTTCACTCTTTGTTATATTGCAGCCACTTGCTAAAATCATTTAAGTTAATTTTTTTTCCTCTAAAAATAAAGAAATATGTTTCTAAATATATTTTCTACCAATATATTTTGTGCCATTTTTTAAAAAATATATTTGAGAATATATCTTAAAAATATGAATATATTTTTAAAAACATCTAATATATTCTATATATTTCTCCATATATGTCAATCCAAGAAAATACACTTACATATGCTACATTTGAAGAAAAAAAAATAAAGAAATATGTTTCTAAATATATTTTCTACCAATATATTTTGTGCCATTTTTTTTTTTAATATATTTGAGAATATATCTTAAAAATATGAATATATTTTTAAAAACATCTAATATATTCTATATATTTCTCCATATATGTCAATCCAAGAAAATACACTTACATATGCTACATTTGAAGAAAAACTTTATTTGTTGTCTATAACGTGTAAAAATATAAGAAAAAAAATAAAAAGTGAGCAGGGAACGTATTTTAAAATGTTTACAATTTATAATATTACAATATATGAAAAAATAAATATTATCCACATTTATGCCATATTTAGCCTCAATAAAGAGGCTCAATAAAAATTCAATATTTCAGTATTCTTTTTTTCCCCCTTGAAATACAATTTTAAATACATTTTGGTATATTAAGGTTGAAACTAGATATGTTTTTTATTTCCAAAATATATTAAAAAATATACTAAATGAGCTTAATATATTTTGTATATATATAAAATATGTTTTGGCCTTTTTTCTTTATTTTTTTTTGGCCGTATGGGTTCCTGCTGTGCATGGTACACAATGTCAAACCACCAAGTCCTGCATGGAAAAATATGCATTTTAATTGCTGTACATTGTTATCATGTGGAGTAGATAGTAAGTTTCCATTCCCATCATGCATTTCACTTTCACATGAACAATCAAAACACTGTATATCAATAATTAGACCGCAGACGAAGACTATATACAGGGGCTTTGCTACCTGATGTGTATGTAAATTAATGTAAATATGTTCAAACTGAATAAAAGCAGTAAATCTGCTTTGCTGTACAATAAAAAGGCACATAACATGTTTGTTTGGAGACGGCGCTTGTATTAGCATAACACAATTAGCATGGCAATGTGTTCGCATTAAATGAGTGCGTCGCATAAACCAAGCCACTAACGGTAACATATACTCGATAATGCATTTCATTAGCTGGAATAATCACATTAGCAAAGCACATATTCATTAAAAAAGCTAACTAGCAAAAAGCTGCAAACTAGAAGCTGAAAATACAGAAATGCAAACACACATCAGAAGATATTAGTTGATGTAATTATGAAGCAGAATATCCGTGTTGTTTGAGCATCAAACCCAAAATGAGATGGAACTAAAATAAGAACTAATGGAACTAATGAAGGGGGCCTCTGTTAATTAAGATTGAATTTCTCTTTTATCAGCTCATCAAGGTTCCTCTAATCACAGTCTCAGGGCGATCTCGTTCTCCGTCATTACGCGCTCCGTGATGCATGGTCATTTGAAATGGATTCTTCTCAAAACCCTGTTGTAATGGTCTGTTGGTCATCGACCCTTGTTTTGACCCACATGTTGTGGCCGGTTGTGTTTTCTCCTGCCTGTAAAGCTCTATGTATATCCCAGCTAACAGGGAACGTTCTCTGAATGTTCTGGCAAGGTTCTCTCAAAGTTATAAACAAACATTCTTTAATGGAACGTTCATTCAAAATGAGTGCAAAAAAAAAAAAAATGCAATTCTTGAAAAATTCTCAATCTTCCATGAGATCACAGGCTCTACTGGGTTTTCAGTCGCTTTGGCTGATTCGTAAACGTTTAATCATTCAGCTCTGAAAGCAGGCGAGCCGAATACTTTACTGGGTAATGTTTTATATTGAGTAAAAGATTGCTGGAACTTTACCCAGTTATTGGCAAAAGTGCATAGACTTAGTGATTTTGATTTCTGCAAGGCAACAATATTGTGTAGTTATTATTTATCTTGTTTTAATTGAATTGTATTTATAATTTAGCTTAATGTATATTATTCTTTTTAAATATTCACTCCTGTGAGATCAATGTGTTAACGAGATAACTGTTATTTTATACAACAGCAGCAGACGTTCAGCTGTCGATTTTCTTTCATTCAAGTGCTATTTTCAGATATTCGAAATGATGCTTATTTTAATTGTTCATATTTTTAAAAAAAGATGAAAATTCATTGCAAACTACCAAGGTGCGATTCTCTCTCATTGGTCTTTTAATACTACTTAAAGTCTAGAAATATGATATGATTAATTTACATTATGGGCAATCCAAAGCTGCCTATGAGTGAAATGAGTCGTGATTTTACACATCAATTAGCATTGTAATTAGGCACTGATGTGATTAATTGCAGAGTTACAGAAAGCGAGAAGCCAATGATCTTTATAATGAACTGCCAGACGCGAAATCAGCCGCTAACTGCTTAGAGGACCATCGCAGGTTATAAATTAGGCAAATCAATTAATGTTCTTACAGTTATTTAGCCAATGGGTGAAATCACCTGCCCAATTATGTAAGTGTTTGTGCAATTGTATATGAAAAAATACAAAATCATGAGATGATGCTGTGAAAACACTCAAAGCGGCACACTTTAAAATAAACAGAAGTTTACAATAAAGCGTCACTTAGTATCTTGGATACTAAGTTGTTCAAAACCGTCTAAATGCACAAAAACAGCATTATATTCGATAAATATCAGCCATATGGCTGCAGTTTCTCGATTAATGTAATTCTAATGAAACTTCCCTTGTGATCCAGTCCCGAGGGCCGCACTTAGGATCCAGCAATGTATGAACTCAAGTAAACAGAGCTGCACTCCAAAGGTAGTTACATTTCTCACATCAGTGACTTGATTAAATCAGTTTCTGCTTGGTGAGCTGCTATTGAACCTGGAGAGCCATTTTCCCAAAGCGTGTCATGCTCACCCTTGGCTTTTGCTGGAAGAAAAAGTTTTCTTTTGCTATTTTAAGAAGGTAAGCAAATTCATCTGTACAGTAGGGACGGTGCTCTTGTAATTGGATGTAGTTATTTAGGATTAGTGGTTTAGAAGGAAATATGTTTTAAAGGAATATTTCACCCAAAAATGAACCTTTGCTGAAAATGTGCTCACCCTCAGGCCATCCGAGATGTAGATGAGTTTTCTTCATCAGGTTTGGAGAAATGTAGCATTGCATCACTTGCTCAGCAATGGATGCTCTGCAGTGAATGGGTGCCGTCAGAATGAGAGTCCAAACAGCTGATAAAAACATCACAATAATCCACAAGTAATCCACAGCACTCCAGTCCATCAGTTAACATCTTGTGAAGACAAAAGCTGCATGTTTGTAAGAAACAAATCCATCATTAGGGCGTTTTTAACTTCAAACTGTTCCTTCCGGAATTTTGCTTTCTCCAGTGAAAAAGTTGTCTCGTCTGAATTAGGAGAGAAATCTGCACAGATCAAGCACCGTTTACAAGCCAAAACAAATATGTGGGTGGATTTTGATTTGAGAAGACAACAGGAGATTGACTTTCTCACTGGAGAAGCATTATTATGGATTATGGACTCGTATTTTGGACAATAAAATTAAAAACGCCTTAATGATGTATTTGTTTTTTACAAACACGCGACTTTTCACTTCTCCAGATGTTAACTGATGGACTGGAGTGGTGTGAATTACTTGTGGATTATTGTGATGTTTTTATCAGCTGTTAGGACTCTCATTCTGACGGCACCCATTCACTGCAGAGCATCCATTGCTGAGCCGTGATGGAATGATACATTTTTGGGTGAACTATTTCTTGAAAAATTCTCAAAATGCTCTTGCATGCAGAACTGGAGCATTAGTTTGTTGTCTGAATCCTCAAAAGAAGCCTGGATTGTGGTAGGGGGCCACTGATAAGCTCATGGGGGGCCGGATTTGGCCCACGGGCCTGACTTGAAGTACTATTGAGGTATTGGTTTGTGAATTCTTTAAAGCACCAGAACATAGATGGCTTTCAAAGGAATTGGAGAGTAAAAGGTTTTTGTGGACCTTGAAAAGTTTCTTCTGTATAATGACTTTGGTTCAAAATTTAACTTTTATGGATGAGAGCGAGTTAATTGGCATCTTTTGACTGTCTGTCTTAAATAATGATAGGTTGTTGTACTTTAATGTCAAATTAAAAAAAAATATCCGAAAGTCTGCCACTATGATTAAGATGCACATGTAAATGTAAAAATGTGGTGTTAGTTTTGAGTTACATTACATTTTTACATTAAGTGTCACTTCTACATCCGTTTTGCAAAACATGACATAAAAACATGAAACTCTTTACATTTCTCGCCTGTAATTAATAATTGACGTTGCTTGTTTTTGATGCATAATTTAAATTGATGTACATCAAAGTTCCCACATACAGCCACATAAATAGTTCTTGCATCTTGTATATGAAATGCAAGGTATAAACATGGACTTATTTTTAGAATCATGCTGGAACAATGACATGCTCTTACTGTAAATATATGTGCATATTTCTTGATATATGATTTAGAGTGATCTAATTTCTAAATCTAAACTATATGCTGACTTAACAAGTAAGTCTTGCTAGTTAAGCTAGTTAACTCCCTCACATTTTCAAGCCATGTGGACTTTGAATGCAAGGTAGCATCACAGTTATTATCAAAATATCAAAGCTGATCTTTTGAATTCTACTAACTAAATAAATAAATGCAACTTTGTATCCATATTTCTTTACACATGATTTTGTACTTTATACATGATTTACAATGTTCTAAATTCTACATCTAAATTGCAGAAAATAGTTGTTTGAACTTAGGCATTGTCCAGTTGGTTGCAAGCTGGTTTATCAAGTAAGTCTTGCTGGTTAAGCTAATTAACTCCTTCACATTAATCCAAGTGGGTTTTGAATGCAATGTAGCATCAAATAAGTAGTCATTACCAAACTAAAAAAAAATTGAATTTTGAATGATTAAAAAAATATAAAGAAATTAAATGCAGATTTTCTTGCATGCTAATTAAATGTTCTTTTTCTTTCTTTTTTTTTAAAAATAAAACACGTATAAGACAATTTTGATTTCATAGTTGCACACCAACTAGTAAAACAGTATGTAATTGAGTTCTTTAACACACATTGCATTGTTTCTGTGAGTAACTAGCACGTCTCTGGTCTCTTGAGCTAGTGCATGGCAAACAACTGAGAAGTTGACATAAATGCAGCACAGATACAAAACAGCTGGAAGTCTTCCTTTAGCTCAGTATGCAGGACTGTGACAGCAGAGGAAATTGCAGCATTTATTTTAGGCCTGAATCTCAGAGGCCTGGAAGACAGTAGCCAAGACATGTTCCCTTCTCATTTAGAACCATTTGCACTACAACAAACCCTTGAGCGATCTAATCTAGGATGCTACACTTTCCCCAAACAAAGCTCCACGTCCATGCATTTGAAGAACCTGGCACTTGGACTTTCGAATATATACGTTCGCAGCGTCGCAAAGGATTACAGCCCATCCATCAGAGAAAGCGCTGAATCCCCCAGGCGTCCCGGTGCGCTCACGTCCAGGGCCGACCGCACAACCTGAGCACTCATCAGAGAGAACGGGAACGAGCTCAACCTGGTCCCATTGAGACCACTTATCCGGCAGGCCGGTCTTCAGCAGGCGGCGTGGTAGTATATAGCAAAGCATGCGCCCGTCCTGCTACCAAACATCTTTAGTAGCCACACAGAGAGAAACTAGATACTAAAAGGTAGGCCACACTTTAGAGGAAGCTATTTTTGGGAAGCTGTGAGTCTCTGAACTCAGGGTTGTTTGTTATTGTGGGACACTTTTATATTATGCGACAGAGAAAACATTTGTAAGATGTGAATTATGCATTATGACTCTTTTAATAAATGATTATGCATAGTAATGCTGTTCTGTATTCCAGTATGAATTGCATTATAATGAAAAAGGTGCAAACATCGTCATTGTAAGAGTCTAGGGTCATGTTTAGTCTAGCATAACCAGACTGTCAGCAAAAAGTCTTGTGCACTTTGTAGATTACTGTGGCCAAAAAACGCAGACTTAGACAGGTATATATATATACACATTTTTTTTGTTTTTTTTTATGCCATAACATGTTCTCTAATAATTGGGCTGGGGTCATTTTCCAAATCTGGCATTTGTTTGTTTTAAACAATGTTTAAATCATTAAAAGTACCTATTTGCAATATTTTAGTCTTTCTCTTCTAGGAAATGGAACCAAAAATATTAATTACTCTTCTCGTAGTATACATTGTTTTAATCAATTCTACACTCTAAGGAAAGTCCATAAAAAGAAGTTACACTATACTGTGTTACTGTGAAGGAACTTCTGTATTGGTTTTTCCACCAATGGTTTGCCCATATTTTCTGTTATGCATTGCATTGTGTTTTAGGGTTGAAGGAAAAGTCTGTAAACTTAACAGGTTATCTTGGCAGAAGATTGCTAATACCTTTTAAATTCTTCTGCTGATTTTTTTTCTTACAGTGGAATGAGAACGTTTCCTCCGATTCGCATTAGCAAATAGCAAATCATGGTTCGTCAGTGTGTTTGATTGCACACTTTAATCAGTTTTGAGAACGTTGCTAGAATTTAATAATTTTGTGAATGTCTTCATTGTTTTGTCTGTAGTACAAGCTGATAACTGTGGTTCGGTTGGGCTCTAATGTAAGCTAAAGGCTATTGTTTTTATATACTCCTGTTTCAAGGAAATACTTGAAAATTAGTTTTTCACGTTTCCCTGAGCATGAACTGGGGGGCTCTGACAGCCGTGCACTCTATCGGGAGATATCAAACAATCATCCGCCCTCAAATGCTCCGGGAACCATGGAAATATAGTTTTGTTTGAGGCTGCTTATGTGATCGGTGAACTGTATCGACCCAGAGGAGCATTTCAATTATCTTTCAAAGTGATTCCTCAGACATGACCGCCATTTGCATATCGGGCAGAGCCATCTATAGAGTGAAAGCAGGTTAAAAAAAAAAGAGTGCTGTTTGCGTTTTTTTCTCATCTGCTGTCAAACGTATTCAAGAGGGAACGGCTGCCTCAATTTGCTCTTTGAGTTTAAAAGCTCACCTGATTTTAAAAATGCTACAGCAGGATCCGTGCAACAAGTCATCATAATTCTCTAGTAAATGTTCTTGGATTTTTTTTTTCCATTGTTCACAACCGTGCTGAATTATTAAAATGCAGTGATCTGTGTTTTGTGTCCTACACACCCATGACACTGTTGGTTATTCATCTTCAAGGTGATGTTTGCCCGTTGAAAAGTGAAATGGAATCGAGGCGAGAAGGGAATTCGAGTTTGTCTTGTGATGGATAAACATGTTTCCCGCTTCAGGTCAGATAATTGAATTAATGTAAATTAGGCTGATTTATAGTCATCCGTGCTCTCATTCTAACCTTGGGATTCGCCAGTTTATGTAGAACGAGATGAAGTTGAGCTATTGGTGTTTCTTCAACTGCAGGCACTTTTATGTTGCATTTTTATTACAGTAACAGATTCCCATTTTTACATAAGTATTTATAATTTCTACTTTTCAGATGGCTTCAGTTGAATTTCATTGTTTTACCATTGTTCCAGACTCTAAACTAGAAGTATGAAGAACAAGCCATTTCACAATTAACTTAAAAAGTACTTAAGTAATTAATTATCATCACAAAACATGACATGGATGTTCTACCCTAATAATGGTATCATATATATTATTATATAATTATATATATATATATATATATATATATATAAAATGATAAAATGTCCGATTTTCTTGTTGTGATTACAATGTTATTTAAAGGTTACAAAAGCATTTCTTAGATTGTTCAAGTACAAATAACATGTTTGTAACATGATGTTCCGAGAATGTTGACATAAAATGTTTTCTCTCAATGTTATGAGAACATATATCAAATAGTGATAAAGTTATAAGAACGTTTCTTAAACATTAAATTAAAAAACTTTGAAGTGAACGTTGTGAGAATGTTCTCTGTTTCTTTACAAAGTGACATTTCCAACTATTGGCCTGGCATGCATTATACAGCGTTTTTAGTTGTTTTTGAGTGAATGGGGATTGTTTTGACAAAGTCGTCTGTACATAAAACATGAAAAATGCAAAGGAAAAATGTTTACGTTTTCAGTACATCATGCCCTAAGTGTCTTTTAAACCCTAGTTAAGCAAACCGAAGGCAACAGTGGCAAGGAACCCCAAAGAAAGTTAGTTACTCATAGTTGTCAATGTATAATGAACTGGGCTAGGAGAAAGTATAGAGTGCTGCAGGATTGAGTCCTGAAACCTGGAAATCAATTAATCAATCGTCAAAATCAATCATCCTACACTGCAGTTCTTGATGCCCTATTCCGATTTGTTGACTATATAAAAAAAAATTTCTGATGACCAGCTTACATCTTCTTTTAAAAGTGACCCACATCTGATATCTGAATTTACTCTATACGCTTGGCGAAACAACCCAGGGTAGACATACTAACGGTTTGCCAAGTCTGCAAAACCAAACCAGACCTATTGCTATTCAGAATTAGCCCAAGTGCATTTTTATGCGTTTTTCCTCTCTGGCAGGGGTTCCCCTGTGTTGTCATAGTGAGGGGAGAGATTGCTTTAACCTGCGGACAAAAAACAACCCGTGGCAACAGTGTAAAAGTAGCTCAGTTCCAAAAAGGAAAACTGCAGACTTGGCAACACTGCATACTGCATCCACCTGAGTTCATGTCATTCGACACAGTCGCTCTTTCAGTGATGTACGACTTGCATTGACAGGGGAATATCCAATCTGTCTGCTTACATGGCAGACGCAAATGCACGTATGTGATTCATATCAGATTTATTTCCACATATGAATGAGGCCTGAAACTGATCTGACTATATCGGAATCCATGTGCTTTTTTTCCTGCTTACATGTTTGTGGGTCATATCTGCTCTGTGCCACATGGGAGGAAAAAATCTGAATTGGGTCACTTAAACCATGTAGCGTATATGCGGCCTAAAGGACAATAGTGTCATCATTCAGCTCAAGTCAGTCCAGTGTTGGTTCAGTTCAGATCAATAGCAGTGTGAAGTTTGTCAATTTGAAACAAGTTCAGTCCAGCTGTGTAATTATTCAGCTTGAGTCAGTTCAATGTTGATTCAGTTCGCTTCAATACCAGTTTCTTTGGTATTTCATCTGTCAAGCAGATCTATAGAAGACGTGATGCATTGCATCCAGCTTAATTACGTTACAGTTTTGTTCTCGTTTTGTTGGTCACAGAGCTAATTTTCTGCAATAATCCAAAAGCCAATGGAAAAAATCCTATACTGGGTTTTAACATTAAAACAATGCATTTCACCTTGAATTCCACTCTGCAGATTTTCACCTATTTCCCAAAATGCTGAAAAACACCTAAGATTACATCTGTGCTGATCATTAGTAATCCTACAGGAGGAATGGCCAGCAATTCTAGCTTGATAACCGTGCAAAAATGACACTCATCCATTTGCGAAAAGAAGCAATTATTATAGGAAAGTCCCGTTCAACATGCTTGCCTCTAACAAACACTGTAAAACTTCCATTCCGTTACAAAGGCGTGAGATAAGACGATCCATTTACTGTGATTTGAAGTAACAATTCCCATCTGGATAGACAAATGTCTGTTAACTCCATTCACAGAATCACATCAGACAGAACAAAGCGCTGTCTAAGCAGTCGAGTATCATGGGACACGGATAAAACGAATCTGAAGGTAAATCTTTCACTTCTAAGCGGCTCAATAATGTATTCTCCCGAGAGTTTTGTATGGTACCTTATATTCATTCATAAATAATGCATGCCTTTAATAATTTAATCTAATTCATGTGTGATTATTTGTGTTTTGCTCTTTTCTCCTCTGTCTAAAATATCGGTTTCATCTCAGCAATGTCCCTACGCTTGGGGAGTCTATTCGTTTTAATTATGATTTAATTTCATAGTAATTTAACAGGAAGGTCTTCTCCTAAACGTTCTCACAGAACCCCGGGGCCCGTGTGTGTGTTCACACGCTCAAAGCGCATGATCAAGGGTGGCCGCAATTCATCATGGTCACCGAACGCCTGCGCTGACAGGCCGAGTGGGAGTGACAGGGCAGACAGCTTTGATCAATCATAGAGCGTCTGCACAATGGAGTTTACACATTGATTTCAATGGAAATGTTGCATTTCAAGGACATAGAGCTGGAACACTTTATTTTGATTGTCCAATTACATGTCAGCTAGCAGTCATTAGAGTATTAGTAGACTGTCTGCGTAATATCTGTTAACATTCTACTGACTTTAAGTAACTTTGCAAGTATGTCAACTTATTCTATTAACCCTAACTTAACATTCTACTAAGGCAAAAACTGAATTATTAATATGGGAAACGATTTTCATCTAGTGAAACATTTGTTACTGCACCCAAATACAATCTTACTGAAAGCTCTTTTTTTTTTGAGATATCAACCTCAAATTTGGAACTTTAGTTAAAAATAAAAAAAAATTAAAAAATGAAGGCAACAAGTGAACTAAGGTTTAAAGTTGGAGTATAGGTAGGTGGATATATATATATATATATATATATATATATATATATATGAAATGATAAAATGTCCGATTTTCTTGTTGTGATTACAATGTTATTTAAAGGTTACAAAAGCATTTCTTAGATTGTTCAAGTACAAATAACATGTTTGTAACATGATGTTCCGAGAATGTTGACATAAAATGTTTTCTCTCAAATGGGACACGGATAAAACGAATCTGAAGGTAAATCTTTCACTTCTAAGCAGCTCAATAATGTATTCTCCCGAGAGTTTTGCAGACGCACTAAAGCGTTCACATAGTGGGATGTCTCCTTTACTATATTCAATAATGTAAATTTTCTAAATGGTCCCTTCAGAATAGCAGTGTCAGGAAATTGTGTCCTGACGTGAAATCATAACTGACCTCCTCTGGTCTGGCTCTATGTATAGCGCCGTCATGAATTTTGCATTACGTTGAATGGCTCTCCGAGATATTGACTGACTGCAAGTGTAATTTGTCAGTACGGCGGATGTGAACATGCATCAGTCGGGCCGGACCGCCGATCTGTCTTATCTCGGGGGTTCTGATGGAGCGACGCAGGTGTCAGATTGACCAGACGACAAATTCGGTTAAGCCGGAATTAATGGGCTTGAGGGAAGATAGAAGCCTTCTGAATGAATACCAAATGTGGTTGAGGAGCGTGTCGAATAGACTTGCTTAAAATGTGAAATTGACCTTCGAGCAACCCCTCAAATCAAAGGAAACAATTAATATATAACATAAAATATAATATTCTACAGCAATGGAATTTGTTCTTTCTTCGGTTGCTGTCACTACAGGTTAGCAGGTGATAAAAATGTCATTTTGTTTCCCAATCAAATTTAATCGTCTTTTATTAGGATAGATTTTTTATACAGAAATCTAAATGTTATAATCACTTATTTAATTTTTTTTTTAACATATTTCTCATTTTAATTTAGTTTAACTTGATACACTAAAATAAGTATAAACCTAAAACGGACACAAAAATGAATTAAAAACTTAGACATTAAAAAATAATAAAAATAACAAAATTACTCAAATTTACTATGCACCTGTTATTTTAGTATGATTTATATATATATATACTAAAATAACACTGGTCTCCATCCTCCACCGCGTTGTACTGAAAACATCTACCCACATGTTATAATCACAAAAGTAGACTAAACTAGAGGGAATTTTTGCATAGGCTTTTATCCAAAAGTGACTTGCATTGCATTTAAGATATGCATTGCATTACTTAATCGGTTTTATCACAAGACGAAAGAAGAAATAAAAAATAAAAAATAAAAAACTAAATTCAAGATATATTCTTGAAAATACATATATTTTTTTCAGTTGTCAATGTAATTGCATTAAGAAATCATTAGGTAATCTAATGTATGCAGATTGATTTAGTCATTTAAGTAATATTTTTGGAATTGAATCAAATCATTTAATTTAGATGTCATCATATTTTCAGGTTATCTAACATGATATTTTTGTAATAAATAACTAGAAGAATTATACCAATATTTATTGCCTAAATTAGGCTTAAAACAATTCATAAAAGTAAATAAAAACATTTAGTGAGGAACTATCTTATGCATCAGTGTTATTTTAGTATTGAGAAACTATTATGGTTTTTATTAATATTTTGAATCAAAGTTTTAATTTAAATTGTTTTAGTAATTGTTTGATAATGTTTAGTATATATATTTTTTCATATTTAAAATATAAAAAAATATTTCAGCTAGTTGTTCATATATATATATATATATAT